>NC_056744.1:578418327-578560827 GCF_019279795.1 Protopterus annectens | reverse complement strand
GAGCTACATTTCAACAGCTATTGGTGCATACACTTATTTCAACCATATCTAGATTATACTGTCCAGATGGAAATGTAAACTCATCTAACAAATATAATAAAATGTGAAGAACAACAGACATATTACAAAGCTATATGACATGTTCTGAGTTTATAAGGACGTTATTAAGCTGTAAATCTTATGATAAAGTTAATAAAAAGAACAAAGCAGTTTCGTAGGAGATACTCTTATAAGGAAGTATAAAACAAGACTGATATAATTTTATAAATTTAAACCATTTAATGTATACATGATAAATCTGAATACAATGTTCCCATATATTTAATCTTTTGTACAAAAAATACATGTATAAAGTTTTTCAATTGCACTAAAGATTTCAAACATCTTGTCACATAAAACAGCATTGGCATTAGAAAAAGTAAAAACTGCGTAATATGCTATGTCACCAAAATATGTGCATAATTTAACTAAAAGAGTCAAAAGACAGTCTAGATCTAAACATATTTTAGATATAAAATAATAAAAATGATAAATTATCTATAGATATACCCTAGGATTCAATAATGCCTACACTAAGTGTCCACTAATTGTACACTGTTCTGAGTGAAAAGACAACACAGACATAACTCACACCTTCCTCCTAATTTTAGATTTCCTACTGATTTTCTTGTAGCTTTAAACACCAAGGGGAATTCATAAAGGTTACCACAAAGTGTAGACTACATGTACACTTAGTGTAATCCTTCTGAGTGACTAGAAGGTACAAAAATGTGATTAGACTTTTACTGAATGCATGTTGTGTACACTTAGTGCAGGCTTTATTGAATCTGGCCCATAGATGAAATCTTAGGTGCATTTAGATATTATTACTTAGCTTTAAATCAAGAAACCAAACACAGTGACTCCCCTAAATCAAATATAGATTAAGTTTTTGATCAATCATTAATAAAAATAATTCACCAGAATTTTAAATTAATTTACTTAGACAAATCTCTTTCAAAGTAGTCTTGAATAAAATAAAATAACTTAAATTTAACAGATCTCCAGGGTTTGATGAAATAATTCTCAAGTTTTACAAGATGGTTCCTCAAAATATAATTTACTTCTTTCATAAAATCTTCATGGATATTCAATTAAATAAAGTAATTTCCACACCCATGAGAAGATCCAGTACTCAAATAGAATAAACCCCCACAAGTATATTCCTCTTATAGACCTATTTCACTTTCAAATATAGACTGCAATATTTTTATGTCTATTTTAGCAGGCAAATTAAAAAAAATCTATCCCCAGGATTTTATAAAATCCATGTAGGCACAGTGTAGAGCCTACATGGAATGTATCCTTGCACATGGCCACAGTTCCCCCTCAGCAGAGCACCATGCATATTAATGATGGCATGCTGCTGAAAGAGAGCATAGAAACAGGGATATTAAATCAGCATAGGGAGATGTGTAGAGGATGCCTGTGGTTGTGGATGCCTGGTCAGATGTTATGTATAGGATGAGACTCCCTGTAATGCTCCCTGCTACTGTTGAAATGCTGTTAATTGTTTTAAATGTGTAATATTTTATTTTTATGAATTTGTTTCCCTCTCTGTATGTTTATGCACAGCTGTGCGATGCGCAGCAATGCCAAGCTGTGCTCACATGTTGACAGCTGATAACTGCTACACTGACAATAGAAACTGGATGTAATTAATTATGTATTTCTGGGTCTGTTTAAGTGTGTTTGCATGGCATGGCATGGTGCTAAGCAATGCTAACAGGTAGCCCAGTAGTATATGTGAAGGTATACTAGGTTTCATAATATCCAAGTAGCTAAATAGGTAGAGTTACAGCCTGAAGTTTTGCAGGTACTGGGCTTGAGTCCGTAGCAGTCATAAGATGTCTGTAATTTAATTTAGTATATATGTTTAATTTTAAAAACAAATCTGTCAAATATGACACTGCTGCACTGTTCTGAGCACTGTTTAAACATGTTGACAGCTACTAGTGTTTGTGTGATGCTAAGCTTCCCTAAAACCTCAGTTGTGCACGTTTTCACATTGCTTAGCTCTGCTTAGCTGTTTTTTGTGCTGCTAAGTGATGCAGTACTTTTTTGAATGTTGCTCAATGATGTATAAGGGCAGAGAAACAGCCTATATTAGGTGTAGTAGGTGGGAATTCTGCACCATTCTTTGGAGTCTGATTATCTGCAGATATGCCAGGCAGTGTTTGAGATGGTGTGAGCTTTCAGGCACAGTGATGGGGTATAAAGGAGTCCAGGGTCTTTGCTGGGCTCCTGGTAAAGAACTATGAACCCAGGCCAATGCAGGGTAGTTTCCAGAACATGGAATGTGATGCAGAACCCTGAGCCTGTTGCCCAGGAAACTTACCAGTACTGGTATTCTCCACACTGGTGAGCAGTGTTGTCACCATTATGTTGGAGAGAGTGTGAACTTTCAGGCACAGAGATGGGGTGTGAAGGAGTCCAGGGTATTTGCTGGGCTCCTGGAAAAGAACTATGAACCCAGGCCAATGCGGGGTAGTTTCCAGGGCATGGATTGTGATCCAGAGGCCTGGGCCTGTTCATAGGTTGATACTAGGCTATCTGCCCTAGGGCATTTACAAGCCTAGCCAGAGTGTGTTTGGCTTTCACCACCCTTTTAAATGAGTTTACTGTGCCCTTTTTAGGTTAGTTTACTGTGCCTCTATCTAGTAGTGACACAGAAGTGATCCCCATGGTAAACCTATGATCTCCCATCCACTCGTCAAGATTCCTCTTGAAGAGAGTCAGTGAGGGGCTCAGCCTGACATGGACTGGGATTCTATTCCAGAGTGCTGGGAGCCTCTGGGTTATAAATCTGTCTCTCCAGCATGTCCTATTAATTTCTGTGTTGAGATTCAAGTCTCTCGAGCGCGTAGCTCTAAGGGATTTGGATTTTTTGAGGTGGAGCATGTCCATTAATTCTGGGTTGGGCATAGCTTTATACGTCAGGCACAGATTGCCTCTAAGTAGGCAGTATGCAACTGAGTAGAGCTGGAGTTTCTTTAACCTAGCAGCATAGGTCATCTGTTTGAGTCCCTTGATCCTATTGGTGAGGTACTTTTGAGGTCTTTCCAGTTGCTGTAGGTGTCGAGTAAGGTACATCCCAAATGGGGCATTGTATTCAATTATGGGCCGGATGAGTGATGAGTAAAGGGGCACAATGACCTCCCTTGATCTAGATGTGAATCCTTTCATGATAAGGTGGGCTATATAGAAGGTCTTTCTAACCACTTTGGCAATGCGGTTGTCAAAGGAGAGATTACTATCAACTTGGGTCCCCAGGTCCTTAATTACTTCCTCCGTACTTAATGGATTACTGCCTATGTGGTAATTTATGGGCACTTTGTTTTTCCCAAAGGGTATGACTATACACATTTTGGCATTTAGCTTCAGGCCATGGCTTTGGCACCAGTCATCCATCTCTGTGAGACCCTTTTGGAGAATGCTAGTGTCAGCTGGAGAGTCAATTATGGCACCCAATTTGCAGTCATCTGCGAACTTGGTCAGCCATAGTCCTCCCGTGTTAGCCTGTACCTCAGAAAAATATATACCGAACAAGAGAGGTCCCAGGACTGAGCCTTGTGGACGCCACTTGTAACTGGTTTAGAGTCTGACATGGCTCCCACAATTCTGACCATGTGGGTTCTATCCTTGAGCCAGTTTGCAACCCATCTTATGACATAGGGGTTGATATCTAAGCTGGAGAGCTTATTTATGATGCCAGAGTGGGGTATTGTGTTGAAGGCTTTTGTGAGGTCGAGGTAGGCTGTGTGGACTACCTTCCCTTCATCTATGGCCCTGTTTCCCAGGGAACTTACCAGTACTGGTATCCTCCACACTGGTGAGCAGTGTTGTCACCATTATGATGACCTGAAGAGGAGAAAGAGGGGAACCTTGCACACCTGGATCCAAGAGGCAAGAGCTGGGCATGCCCCACAAATATGCAAGCATGTTTTCCACTGTTTTATCAAAATGCAAGCTGAGTGCCTACAGAACTGGTATGCATAATGGTGTGCTTCTCTCTCAACAGCTGCAGCTGAGAGGACTTGGAATGTTGAGTCCCATGCCAGGCACCTGGCCAGGTTGCAACATACAGAGTTCTTAAGCTAACTGTAGTGCAATAAGCATGAAAGAGTAAAGCATTTACTGCAATAAAATATACACAATAAAACTGTAGTGCAATAAATGGGCAAGTAGAACTGTAGTGCAATGAATGGGCAATTAGAGTTGTAGTGCAATAAATGAACAATAACTACAGCATTGCAATAAACAATAAACAATACCAATAACAGTAAGCAAAATGGTGTAGTGCAGGATTGTGTTGTCATAACCATTGCAGTAGAGCTGTATGCATTGCTTGTCCATGGTAAGGTTGTGGCAGTCAAGTGTAACATTGTCTTCAAGCCAGTATCAGTCACATAATGCTCTCTGTTCCTCCAACTCCAGGTAATAAAGATATATGGGTGAGGTAGCCCACTCTATGAACATATATTGTGTGTGGACTTCACAGACATTTATCAGCAATACCAATAATGTATTAAGAAGCATTGTTGATTCCTAAAGAAATCTGTCTTAATAAATGCAGTATGGCTGTATTCCATGCATGTGTGTTCTACTGTCACTGCAGTCAAATATAACACTTTAATAGTTCTAGAATCCAAAATGAGTGTCCTGTAACATGTATTGCTGAACTCACAGTATGGTCCAAGGTTGTCTCCAGGCTAATATCAATCATGTAATGCTCTCATTTTCTATCACTCCAGGAACAAAAGGTATATGGTTGAGGTAGCCTATGTTATGAGAAGATATTGTATTTAGATTTCACATACACTTATCAGCAATACCAATAAAGTGTTAAGCAGCATTGTTGATTCCTAAATAAATCTTTCTAAATATTTCCAGTATGGCTGTACAAAGTTGCTGAAGTCAATTGCTACATTATTTGCAGATGTCCTCTGCAGTCACAGCTATTGGGTTTGATTCTCATGCCTGCCAACTAAGGCATGATGGTTGTCTAGTTTATGTACTGTACACAAACATGCCTCTCAAGTGTCAGGATTTCTCATAATATAATTAAAACTGCCTAATCCATCTGTGACAGGATTGCCAGAAAAACGATTACCTGAAATGCAATGTATTACCGACTCCGCTTACAGAACACCCTGGTAGTTATATGAGTCCACATTATGTGAAACTGTTCTGTGTAGTTATGTACCTGCATTTGTTATTGCTTGGCCCATACTGACCCATGCTAACAGCTTGAGAGGTATGTATGTGCTACATCAGCTATAGGAGAATTGTAGTCACTGTACTCAAAACTGACACTACACACCTGTAGAGTATTTATTATCAGTGTTTTCACAGATATAGTCTGCATTGTTAGTAATGGAATGTTTCCCTCTCTCTCTCCCCACCCCTTATCTTTATTTATTTATTATTGTTATTTATTATTATGATTTAATATTAACATATTTTGTTATACTAATTATTTTGGTAAAATGTGATTTATTATTGTTAAGTTTTATTATGATTCAATATTAACATATTTTGTTAAACTAAATAATTTGTTGGCCTTATGGTTTAATTCTTACTGGCATGCTGTTAGCATACTGTCTGTTATGCTACTTAATGTTGTGTTACACATAATATACATTAATATGTATTTGGATTAATAAATATGATGTTCCATTTTATTAATACTTATAATGGTTTGGTTATTACTAACCTTAACTTTTTGCTATACTTCATTTATTACAGCATGTCAAGGTAGTTCTGGCTGATCTGCCTGCCTTGCCTCCTCGAGCCTTGGCACCGGGTCCCAGCACGTCTGGGACCCAGATCAGTGGTGGCCCCTCTACTGCCTCTCCACTACCTATTACATTGGGTAGTACCCCTCACAAACTGGGCAGTGGTGGAGGGGGAGTTGCCACCTGGGCTGAGCTGCCAGTTTTGGTGCACTGGATAGACTATCATGGGGTTGACCATCACCTGTGCTGGGCTGAGGACATGCTGGCCAACCTGGTGCCCAGCTTCCACCACTGCCACCCCTGGGGCAGTGACAGAGCAGTGCTGACAGTCCCATGGGTGGGATGTGAGTCATGCTATTGCCTTGTGGAGGCACATGGGACTTAGATTCCACAACACCCTCCCTGTCCAAGGTAATCACCCCTCTCATGTGTCACACACTGTCCCTGTCTGCTGTCTTGTCTGTCTTGAATGTCCTTAAATGCATCCTCACCTACCCAACTTACCTCCCCCACACACCTATGTCCCTTCCCCAACATTCCACTCTCACCTTAAAAAAGGGCACCTGCCCCCCCCAAAAATTGTCCCATACATAGCTCTCCATTTCACACACGTGTCCACTGGAGTTCAAAGTCATGTACAAATTCTGTCAAAGTGCACAGTTGTTGCTGTACATGGATTGCTATGTTTCTTTCCTACACCCTTCCTGCACATCTCTACCTGCCTTTCACTATGTTTTTCCCCCTGCTTGCACCCCATTTCACCACTTTTGTATCTCCCCATTTTTCTTTTCTTTATATTGTTTTAGCATGATGCTGCATGTTTAACAGTGGAATTATAGTATTCTGATGCCAGCAAATAATAACTGAGTCATTCACTCTTTATCCACACAATGCATATCAAACAAAATGTCTGTATTTCACTGATGGAAGTCACAGGCCTGCAGATAGAAAGACACTTCACATATCCCTACAGCAAAAGTATAAGTGCATAAAGTGTCACGTCATGCATTAATATGCATTCAAAGAGAAATTCAACTCAGGTACTACAAAATGAGTGCCACTAATATCAGAGTGCACGACACAATCCTTTCAAACTCACGGTGCCAATTAGTACAGCTGCACACCTAACATACACATTTGAAGTACCTGCTTGTAACATGGACTGCCCTCATGCATGCTCTAAATTATTACCACACTGTAACACATGGCCTGCCAGTCACCCAAATGTGGACATTTTATTATATTTATCCCTCATGTTGCTCAAAGACACAACAAGCATGTGGCCTAGTACTCTGTTAGTGATACCATTGCCTAACATAGTCCCCCAGGTCCTCAAACACTGGGGACCCAAGTTGATAGTAATCTCTCCTTTGATGGACTGTAAAATTGGTGCAGGAGCACAAGCAGGCAATATGTCTGCCGTGCGATCCAGGAACAGCCTGCAGGGGCATGCACGAGTGCTCCTGCACTACTCCTGCACAGACTAAGCCCTGATATGCAAATCATCCCATTTGCAGGAGAAATCTTTGCAAATGAGGTGATTTTATAATCCAGGAAGCTTGCAACAGTCTGTGCAAGACTAGTGCTAATTGCAAAAATGTACTCGGTTAGTAACTGAGTTCATTTCTGCAAACCCCAAAACAGAGCTATGACGGATCCAAATAAAGGCTGCATATCATGTAATAAGCATGCCAATGGCCAATTATAAGGCCATTGGCATTGCTAACATAAAATTAAATACAAAAATCAACTTTTATTATTTTGTAGCCAATCTCAGTGGTTTACGTGTAGGGCAGAGGTGCGCAAATGGGATTGAGGGGGAAAATAACAAAATGAACCTAAATTAAGCATTCTAACTAATCAGTATTCTACCATGCAAGTCAATGGCAGGCAGAAGACAACATGGCCAGTGAGTAGTGGTTGCTAAGGGGGGAGGCTCAGTGTGAGATATGTAACTATGCATTAGCAGGCAAAATTATGCAAATGAAGGGAAGGATATTGAATCCCAGTTTTCCCCAGCATGTGAGTCAGGTCCTAAAAGTGTAAGAGTAGGAACAGTCTGGTGCAAGCCTAGGAGATAGGTGACATCATGGGGGGTGTGCCAGGCATACTGTAAGTGGATTGGTGCCCTGTGGCCCGGGTCTGCTCCTAGCTTAGCAGAGCTTAGCTAGTGGGTGTGTCTAAACCTGCATAGCACTCTTTACAAAGCCTAAGTGGGTGTGTGCGTCGCGCACCAGGATTTACAGGAAGAAAAAGGGGTGAAACCTGGAAATAGCAGCAGTGTGCACATTTGAGCACTCTGTTTGCATGGCGCACACACGGGCTTAACAGAAAGGCAAAGGGAAGGGAAAACAGCAGGAAGAAGGTAATCAAGGAGAACTAGCTTAGCTGGCAGGTGAAATGTATCTGAATCAGCCAATTACACAGGCACCAGACCAGCCCAGCCCAGAACACTACTATAAACTAAGCAAAACACCTTCCCCTCTGGTTTTCCCACAACCTACACTGCCAGTGTAAACAAGCGGGAAACTTTTTACACTCACAACAGCAAAATGATGGGGGCTGCAATAGCCATCATACAACTTGTGGAAGAGGCTGAGGGTGGTGAGGATGTGAATGCTGCCAACCAACCCACAGTGACGAGACGAAAAGAATGTACAGACCCAGGGTAACCTACCAGGGGCTACATGAGCTGGAGATAGTGGAGCACTATAGGGTGGACAGGGACCTCCTACAGCAAATTGTTGAGTAGTGCTGGCCACGCCTGACACACAGAACTAACAGAGGGGAACCCATCCAAGTGGATACGAAGGTATGTGTAGACCTAAGAATACTAGCTACAGGTACCTTCCAAAGGCCAACTGGGGATATGATGGGGATTTCACAGGCATCAGCATCCAGGGTACTCCACCAGTTCCTGGATGTCATGTCAGCGCATGTCGGTGAGCACATATATTTCCCCAACACCCGTGAGGCATTGGCCAGCAATATACATCTCTTCTACCAAATAGCGGATTACCCTGAAGTAGTGGATGCAATACACTGCAAGCACATATGCATCAAAGCACCACCCAGTGAGTAGGGTAGGGTCTACATCAACCACAAGGGCTTCCCCTCCATTAAATACCAGGTCGTGTGTGATGCCTAGGGCATAATAATGAATGTGTGTGCGCTGGCTGCTGTGGAAGCTATCACAATTCCCACATCTGGCATCTGACACAGCTGTACCAGAGATTTGCCAATGGGGACATCCCACATGGTCACC
The DNA here is from genome assembly GCF_019279795.1 of Protopterus annectens. Lineage (NCBI taxonomy): Eukaryota > Metazoa > Chordata > Ceratodontiformes > Protopteridae > Protopterus > Protopterus annectens. Next base: position 578,551,785 of record NC_056744.1, on the reverse strand, counting down.
TAATGGGGGATGCTTGATATGCACTGGAGCAGTGGCTAATGACACCCATCAGAAATGCACACATACCCGAATAAGAACTCCATAATGAAGCACACGCACAAACAAGAATCATAATAGAGCATGTGTTTGGGATACACACGTCACGGTTCCAGTGCCTGGACACACCCGGTGGAGCCTTGCAGTACTCACCAGCTACATGTACCCAAATTATCCTTATATGTGCCAGGCTACACAATATGATCCTGCAGAAACAGCTGCAACAGGAACAGCATGGGGCAGGGCCACACAGCTCCCCACCAATGCCAAGGCCTGCACAGGCACAGAGTGACTTGGAGGAGGAACAACCTGAACCTGCCACAGTAGGCAGAAGGTGACATGCCCAGTATGCCCTGGCCTTGGCAAAGAGGCAGCACATAGCACATACACTGACATAGGAAGGACCCAGGGAATAACACCTCTCTCTGACTCTCACATACAGTAAAAGGGATGCCAAACATTATACTACCTGTGCCAAACCATGTGCAGGGAGTGTACTATGTGCATCTGACATTGGCAGCCCTGCATACCACCCTCAATACTGGGACACCCACAAGGTAAGTGACTCACACATGCCAGTCGGGGGGGAGGTCACATACCCAACAACAGTCGCAGCCAGCATGACAGGTGTAGACAAACACAAATAAAGGCTGTGCTATGGCCTCAGAATGAGGCCTATGGTTAACTCGCCCCCCAGGCCTACAGAGACAGACTACAGCAGGTCAGGCAGTGGTATGTCAGTTCTGAAGGCTAGGATGCCAGTAACTAATATGTAGGTAAGTAAAAGCTAAGATCTCTAGTGCACTGGTATGCCTCTAGCCAGCATGATAGGAAAGACTACAGACTGAAATGGAGTACCTGACATATCAGTATAGTCCTACCAGATTTGTACAAATGTCAGGTGTGCCACCCCACATCCTATGTAGAAATATAGTAACAGTCAGGTGTGCCCCCCATTCTGCGTAGAAATGTAGAAATAGTTAGGTGTGCCCCTCCCCATCCTACATAGAACTATAGCAACAGTCAGATGTGCCACCCCACAATCCTGTTTAGAAATGTAGAATAGGTGTGCCCCCCTCCTATGCAGAAATGTAGTAACACTCCATGCCAAATGATCGACGGATACCCTGCAGAGACAGCATGCTACCTGTAGGTGTACAACACAAAGGTCAGCACTGCAGTACAAACTACCTGGACCCGATCCACACATTCAATACAGACGGCCATACTGGGCATACCCACACAGAGTAATGAAGGCAATGTCAGTCAACAACATACTGAAAGGTCATACTGGGCATGCTCACACACTTAAACACATGAAGGCCATGTCTGCAAACACCAGTGGACCAGACATATCTAGCAGCTACAGATGTTAGTGCAGACACTCCTCCGTATGCACCACACATGCTTTGCACACACAGTGGATAGGAATACAGGCATATATGTAAGGGCAACACACTATAATAAGACAAAGGTAGACATACATAGATCTCCCACCCAGCACATAGCCAAAGGGCCACAACCACACAAGGGTCTGATGTCACACACTGCAGATACTAGCCACTGGTATCTGTCAGCATTACAGAGTATGTGGTGCATGTGCTAGCTGTGCAATATGACTGCTCAAGGAAATAGTCATCTAGCAGCTGTATACATACCTGTAGAATATGACCCAGGTTGTGCCCACATGTGGGCACAACCTGGGTTATATTCCACAGGTACATGACCCAGGTTGTGCCCACATGTGGAGTGTCAACCCATAGATTAATGGGTTATGGCCCATGCACACACACTGCCCTCCCCATAGCCCCACTATGACAAGCCTGCTGAGGTCATCTACTGTGAAATACACCTTTGGGAATGTTACATCCCAGTAATCTCTGTGGTGTCCCATAACTGCATATTGCTGTAGTGTGATAAACTAGTTAGGTAGGAGTTCTTACCCCAGACTTGGGAACTGTGTGTTCATGTGTATGCATGTGCCTCTATCTGAGTAAAGAGCAATGCTTTTTAGGGTGGTCACACTCTCTACAATTGCAATGCTCTACTTTGGTAAGACTGCTGATGTCATCCACCTAGAAATACATCCCTGGAAACATCTTAGTAATTTCTGTGGTGTGTCCCATAACTGTGCACTGCTGTAGTGTGATAAAAAAGTTAGGTAGGAGTTCAATTCTCAGACATGGCAAGTATGTGTCTGTCTGTCTGTGTTGAAAGCCATGCTTTTTAGGGTAGTTGCACCCCCTACAATTTAAATGCACTAATTTGGCAAAGCTGCTGATGTCATCCACCTAGAAATACACCTCCGGGAAGGATGTAGCCCATTAATCTCCATAGCATGTCCTGTAACTGCTTATTGGTGTAGTATGATAAATTAGGTAAGTAGCTGTTCTACTCCCAGACATGGCAAGTGTGTGTGTCTGTCTGACAATGTTTGTGTAGAGAGCAATGCTTTTTAGGGTAGTCACACTCCATACAATTTGTATGCTCTACTTTGGCAAAGCTGCTGATGTCATTCACGTATAAATACACCTCTGGGAAGGATGTAGCCCCGTAATCTCCACAGTGTGTCCTGTAAATGCTGTACTGTGATAAATTAGGTAGGTAGCTGTTCTACTCCCAGACATGATAAGTGTGTTTGTGTATGTGTTTGTCTGACCCTGTCTCTGTAGAGAGCAATGCATTTTAGGGTAGTCACACTCCATACAACTGCAATGCTCTACTTCGGTAAGGCTGCTAATGTTATCCACCTAGAAATACATCCCTGGAAAGGATTCATCACACTAACCTCCATGGCGTGTCCCATAACTGCGTACTACCATAGTGTGATATAATAATTAGGTAGGAGTTCAATTCGCAGACATAGTTTGTGTGCATGTCTGTCTGTCTGTGTAGAGGGCAATGCTGTTTAGGGTAGTCACACTCCCTACAATTCAAATTCTCATCTTTGGCAAGGCTGCTGATGTCATCCACCTAGAAATACACCTCTGGGAAGCTGTAGCCCAGTAATCTCCGTAGTGTGTCCTGTAAGTGCATACTGCTGTACTATGATATAGACCTCTGTTAGGGGTTATGTACCCACGCATGTTGGTTGTGGATGTTGTGTGTGTTCCACTGTCTGTGTGGGGAGCAATGCATTTTAGGCTAGTCACACTCAGTACATGTCCGATGGCCTACTTCGGCAGTCCTGCTGATGACATCTAATGTGAAATACACCTTTGGGGAAGGGGTATTCCAGTAATCTCCGTGGCATGTACTATAACTGCATAGTGCTGTAGTGTACTAAAGTAGGGGTTCAGCTCCCAGGCATGTGTGTTTATAACTTGTATCCTGTGTGGAGGTGGGTATGAGTGTGTGACACCTGGGCCCAATGTGAGGTGGGTTTTGCAAATGTCTTTTATGGTGGTCCTATATCACAATGCCCACTGTACAGAGATAACAGATGTGAAATAGCCGAGTGGCTGGGGTGCAAATCCATACCCATAAATGTGACATCACAGCCAGGCAATCACAGTTAGCAACCCCAGTATTACACTGAGCACACTCTCAACCCATGTCACATACAAACACACACACATGCACGCACACACGCACACACACACACACACACACACACACACACACACACACACACACACGTGCTGAGGCAACAGCCGATATGTTTGTAGTCCACTGCATATTGGTGACTGATAGTAGCTATGGCGTGATTGCAGTAGCCTACAGAGGGCATGGCACTCTGTCCATCTGTCCAATAGGCACATACATGCAGACAGTGCACCTTCTCCATGTTCCCCACTGGACACCTGCAACACCTGTGGGGCCATCACATGTGACCCACAAAGGACATACCATGCCTGAAAACATGCCATGTATGGACAGATGCTACTGATGCCAGGGAATGCTGGTAGCATGCTTTCAATTTAGGTGCAGGGTTAACCTGCTGTCCATTACCAGTTCCTGCCACAGGTGGCCATGACTGGCACATCTGATGATAATTTGTCTACACAACATGGGCCCGACACCCCATGTACAGTTCCACATGACACTGTACAGGTATGCGGGAGGTGTACACATCCCAGACACTGTCCATGTCATGGACTAGGGAACACATACATGGCAAGTGATGCACAGCATTGGCCACATGCAATAGCCACCCAGGTGACTGGATGGTGGATACAATACCCGCCTGTGTGGGCAAATACAGAAACCACAGGCCTGAGCAACAATGCAGACCATTGTCATGTGGCCTGATGCCAAGGTATACCCATGACCTAGCCTTGTATAGCCATCTGGCACAGTCAACCACCACATGCCCATGCAGAAATGCACCCATGCTCATCAGTACTGGAACTCTGTGTGTTTGTGTGTGTGTTGCATGATGCGTATAATCACATCCTCACTCACTACATCCTCCAGTGGCATACTGAAGCATGCTGTCTGATGTCAGACACCTCCCCATACCCTTTGCTCATATAAACTCCATATAACCCATGTGGTGTATGTGATACCTGCACAGTACTGTATTGTGGCAATCTCACTAGTGATGAGCTGTATCCCTGGCCCTGCCAAGTGTGCCAATGTGTGTGCGTCCCTGTGAGAGTGTGGCTGTGTTGATGCTGGCACCTGTTCATGCAGACAGGCACGTGTACATCACCTACTGTATAGCTACCATATTCCTGTGGCAGATGTCACTCACCATCACATATATGTTCTTCTGACTCCACAACAGGTAACCTATGTGGCACATCCAACAACTGCATAGGACTGTGATAGCACTACTCAGGGGTTTGATACCCTGTGCTGGTAGGTGTGTGACACAAACATGCTTAGTTCTTACTCTCCCACCCCTCCCTGACTTGCTGGTGCCTCTGTCTACCTCCCTCACTGGTGGCTGTGGAGACCTATACCTGCTTTTCTTAGGCAGCAGCATGTGTATTTGACGTAATGCTCATGAGCAGTTGATGGCCTCTACATGAATTGCAGCCCTCCTCTAGCTGATTGCATGTGGAACAGCTGTGGTGACATTCCCATAGCCAATTGCATGGAAACACACTCCAGTATCTAGGAACATCATGTTTGTGTTGGTCCTTTTCATTCACTGTGAGCAGGAACTGGTTCTGGTGTTTGGCAAACAGCATCTCAGATGGGGTGGGGATTTACTTCTGACAACATACACTGTGCAAACAGGCCAACACACAGGAGGGTGATGTGCCTGACCTGACTACAGACTGTAAGTGCTGCTATAAGGCATGGAGTTATGCTGGTTTAACAGTGTGTGTGGATATTGCTGTCCCACATGTCTCAATACCTGCCATGTTAGTTCTATGTTTATGAGGAATCCCCATCTGCAGGGTCATCCGCAGACTGGGCAGTATGTTGTGCCTTTGGTGTCATGTGCTACCCATGGAGCATCTATCTGTGGACTGAAGAAAGTGCTGTGACAATTGCAGTCTGTCGATGGTGAAAGCAGTGACAGTTAGAGACTTCATATTCTCATAGGACATATGTTGCAACAAACCCTGTTACAACAGTAAATGTATGAGGTTATCACAGCATCATGTCAATACTGGCCCTGTGTATGTGCTTCCAGCCCCAACTCTGTTAAACTTTGCACATATGCCGTGCATGTAGAGGTGCATATGTGCTGTACACCATGAGTAGCGTCATGATATCTGATAACAAGCCAGTGAGATATCAGACTGCTACACATGTAATGCACAGTAGGGGTTATAACTGATGACATAACCTGGACATACTGTGGTTATATGTACAGTACTGAGGTCTGTGTGTTTATGGTGAATGTCAACAGTGTGTGTGTTGTTAATATGTACCTTGGCCTGTGTACAGACAGTGGTAGTTGTCATCGTCCTAGGTCCTGTCCTATCTGATGTTACATGCTGCTCCACTGTATGTTACCATATTGGCTTACATGTTTGCAGGGCCATACACACACATGTCCCATACCACACTCAGCCATCACACCACACTATGTAGCGGCCCAGTATATGTAGGGATAGTGTGTGAGTGGCATATATGAGGATGGTGTTGAACCGATAGTCCATATACTGTAATGTTATGCTAGCTTGACAGATGTGGCTGTGGCTCTGTTCTCATTGGTTGTGGTTATGCACTTTCTCATGGGTGTATCTTACCCTGTGCTGTGACATGCCTGTACAGCCTGCTATATATGCAGGTACAAGTGCATTCCCCCATAGGAGATGTAGGCTGGTGTTGAGCCATTCTGCCTGTAGCCTGCACAGTGCATTGCTACATGCCTAGCAGCTTAGTGTACTTACCCAGTGAGATGTCATGTGCAGATACTTGCCAGATGTACTGTTGCTGGGCCTCCCTTAACAGTCATGTATGTCAGACAAAGCAGTAGGATGCTGTACAGATGTATGTCAATACCTAGTGGGTAGTATGTGGCCATAGCACTCCTATACCAGTGGGTATTATGTGTCAGGCCAGACAGGCGTGTGTGAATGCAGAACCTATGGTGGCATATGTATACCGGTTGTTATGTATTATACCCATCTACATGGCTGTTAACATCCATGTTGTCAGGCATGGCACACATGTTTTGCACTGAGGGGTTCTGTGTATACCTCTGGACTGTACAGAGTGTGTCAAAATGTCCACACACATATAGGCCAATATCTTTGCTGCAGTCAACAGGAGTTGAACGTGCAAGCAGGGTACTTAACTATGTTGTCATTAGGCTGTCTGTCTGTAGGCAATGGCACACATGTCGAAAGCAGATGTGACCTCCCCACACACACCATGTTTGTGAGGACAATCCCAAGTACAGTAGCAATAGTATATAGAACTGTAATAGTACACAAATAAAGGTCTTCCACTCCTGCAAACCTGTGTATGGTGTCTTTCCGTATGACCCCTCTGTGGGTATATGTTGCAAGCAATGATTGACATTTGTATGGGTGGCCCATACAGTGTCCAGTTGTTCAGGTGGGAACTGTAGGCATAGTGGCTGTTCCGTATTTTGTGCACCTCCTACATATCTCTGCGTGTGAATGTATAGTCACATGTATATCTATATATATGTATATATATATATATATATATATATATACATATATATATATATATATATGTGTGTGTGTGTGCATCTGTATCTGTATATATGTGCCTGTGTGTATGTATCATGGGGATGTTGATAGCCTCCACATTGTAAATCTCCCATGGGAGCCAGACTGTACTGCATGATATGTTACAATTACCAGCCTGCCATCATACAGCTGGGATGTAGTACTGTTAACATCTTGTGCCCATGTCATGTCGAGTCCTGGTTATGGGATCTGCAACACTTGGTAGTGTATTGCAGGGCGGCCGCCCAACCCCATTGACGGTGCATGTGGACATATGTGTTTCTGTTTATCTACCATTGCTATCTACCGATGTATGCCCATATATACCTATATAGGTATATATATTTGCTTACATATGTCTAACTATGTCTGTATATACCTACGGAGATATACAGCTGCGTACATATATGTAACCTGCTGTGTATATGTGGACATATAGGTGTTGTCATATGTATATATATATATATATATATATATATATATATATATATATATATATATATATATATATGTTTAGATTTGCATGTATATATGTTCACATATATCTATATCTATATTTCAGACTATATATATATATATATATATATATATATATAGATTATATATATATATATATATATATATATATATATATATATATATACACATATAGATATGTAGTATCGGTTTAGATATGGATATAATTATACACACACATGCATCTAGATGTTGGCATACATTCTCTGTACTGTTGCATGACTGGGCTGGATGTTATGTTAATGACAGCATGAGATTGATGTATATGTGGCTGACATGGCTTAGTGGTACATCACATTGGGTATGGTATGCATGGTCTTGGGTTCCAACCTTGCAGAAACAGTTTATTTTGTTGCTGGGTGGAACATGGGCTGTTGGATACTGACTGATTAAGGCACTTTAAAGCAGTGCATCTTCATTAGACAATAATGTCGTTATCAGGGGGGAACCTGTGTATACCAGGGTTGTGTCTTTCCCGTATACCTGAATTAGACATTCCTAGTAGGTATTTTGTGCATACCGGGCAACCTTATATGCTACGTATGCTTTGCAATACCTACAAATAAAACTGCCAGTGTCAAAAAAGTCACATGTGAAGTCTATTGTTATTACCAGGGAAACATTCATCCCATGCGGGACAATCCAAAAATTGTGTATTCTACTTTCCTCTAAAAGCATGGCTGCAAAAGTACGCATTACTATGTGTGGCAGACCTAGAATACTTGAGTCGGGACGACATACAGGATGATTGTGGAGGGTGTGCAAAGTGTGGTGGTGTGGTTGCTACGTGGTGATATTAATAATTATCTCGAAACTAAGGAATATCAGTGGATCATACGACTGGGAGCTGACCATCCTCCGGGTATTAATAACACTGTTAGTATTAAGCCTATTCTTATTAGATTACAGCACAATATGAAATGATTAAATGAGTATTTATATACTTTTTAGGTATTATTTGTTTAATTATATAAGGATCATGTTTTACCATGTCTTGATGCATTGGATTTTGTTTTTATTTTATGTTAATTTAAATTTCAAGATTTTAAATGTGAGTATTGTCACATGATTTTGGCTGCGGTCATGTGTCCTTGGGCTTGTATATAAGCAATTGCTTTTTTGTATGTTTGTATTCAGTATTGAGAAAGGGTTCTTCCCGAAAGCTTTGCATTCTATAAAGTTTCTTTATCCAACGTGTTTTGTGTTATCCTGACATATGTTCCCATGTTGTTGTCTTTCATGGAACATGTATGCAAGATGCTGTGCAGCTTTCACGGATGCAGAGAATGAGTTAATACTGGAAGGGCTCCATCAACACCCTGAACTCCTACTGTCCACGGGGAGGCACAACAGGGAAGAGCAGTAGCTATTGTGTGCAGACCTTGTCCATGATGTCAATACCACTGGTCATTAGAGCAGGACATACGAACAGTTTCGACACCACACAATGGACATGATCCGTGTCGCAGGCAGAAGAGCAGCAGATGTAGCCAGGGCTCATGGTGCCACTACTGGAGGGTCTGCAGTGGAACAACCACTGTTAGCCACTGAGGAATTCCTGGCAAATCTAGGCACACACAATAGCTCCCAGGCATCCATCACACCCTACATCATGGAGGTGGGTGTCACAGTGACCAGGGCAGAGGAGAGTGAAGGTAAACTTAGTTTGATCAGCATTGCAATATTGTAGCATTCAGAGTGTCAAGGCATACATAGTCTTATGTGAGTGTCAGGTCTGTCTGCTTTTGGGAGGGAGAAGGGTTTCATTGCAGTTTGACTGTCATGCTCAGATTTCGACCAATATAACAAATAACAGAGTAATTACTGTAAATGTAAGATATATGGACATATTACCTTGTAGTGGTGGAACATGCAATGGTACTGACATTATCTCTCTCTCAGCTTTTCACAGGCCTGTCAGGTATTGGCCAAGCCCATGGTTCTGCTCCTGGTAAGCATGATATTGTTTTGTTATAGATGTAGATTTACAGCAGTGTAATCCCTAGACTGTCATCCCAGGCCTGCTGCCTGCATTGCTGTACTGTCAGCATGATTGCAAACTCCAAACATATATTCTGATTGTATACATGTTAGACTCATACCTATGAATGACCACACTGACCACACTGAGAAATTTGATGGTATTGTCAGGACACTAAAGAGTGCCATATGTGTTAACGTTGCTGATGAGATTACAGAGTAACGAGATGTTATTTTTACTACAGCTGTTAGTGGGAAGAGTACTGTCCTCATGTCCTACTATATGAGGTTGGGTTTTCAGCAGGTCTGCCATAGTTATGACAGTGTACATAGCCTTACATATATATCACAACATAGCACTTCTGTGCATAATAGTGCAGGTATTAATGTACTGATTTTACCTTTCTTATCACAGGTGACCTGGGGGGGGGGGTTGGTGTCTGTCTGCTACAAAATTTGATGTCAATGTCACTTCAGACTTTGATGATAATGATGACCACAGTGTGGCACAGGTAGAGGTTTCAGGGGGCTGAATCTGTCCCAGAGGTTGATATCTCTCTTCTGCCCTCATTCTCACTGCACACAGTCAGTATGACCACACATACCCAATCCCTAGAAGTCACAGATAATGGACAGTCAGAGGCTAGGAACATTGATCAGGAAAGTGTGGCAACTAAGGCTCCATTGAGTGTAGACAATGGCCATAGCCAGAAAGCTGGTGAGGTCCCACACAGGCAGATTGACAGGGGTGCTTGTAGGAGGCCTGCTGTCCATCCACCACCTGTTGCAGGTGTCATATCACAGGTCATTCAGCACATATTTTGGGCCATCATGGAGGCACAGGCACATTCTGAATAGAGCACCAGACATATGCTTAAGGTTATGGATGCAGCACAGTCTGACATCTATGACTGCCTCCACCACATTAGGGACACACTGGATTAGTTCACTGATGCAGTGGACAGAAAGTGGGCTGAAACAGTGTCTTTCCTGGACAGTACATTGTCTGTGCTGGAATGTGTGGTATGAGTTGAGCATCGGACTTGTAGAGAAAGGTCAGCAACCCCATCTGCTGAGAGTCCACGTGGCCATGCACAATCATGCATCTGTAGTGGCAGTACATTCAGTGCTACAGAGGTGAGTGTGCTGTCCACACCAAGACATGGCAGGCCATGGCCTCATGGTCTAGGTGTTTCTGTGGAGGGCACAGTCCCACCAGTCAGCAATCACCATCAGGTACGAGCACCATTTCTGACCTTGGGTATGGAGGTGTCAGTGCAAATCCTGACAGAGCCTGTTCCTGTGTTCAGGCTGGGGATGGTGAACTGTCAACTCTACCATGTATGGTCCAAAGCTGTCCAACATACACACATGTAAGGCTAGCATTGAGCTTGACTGTGCACACGCACATACTCACACACCACTGTCAAATGCAGGTCACCTACAGACACACATGGCATCTTTCCATGATCCATCTTACCTGCTTCCCTTCCTGACTCACACACATGTTCTCAACCATTTCAGTCAGCTTAGGCCTCCTGCACCCCCACACAACACCCTGTGCATGTGATGATACCTGTGCCACATCCCTGTCATCCTTGCCATCGATGCAGGGAAATTAAGCTATGTGTCTGATGCACAGGGTGACAATATTAGTTAACATGTTCTTGTGTAATGCAGTGTTGTTTTTCCATGCCACTTGTAGTGATTACAACAGATACTGTATGCTGGCATTTGTCACGAGTACGCCACATACTTTTGTGTACCTTATGCTGTATGATGTTGTAATGGCTGTATAGTTACACAATGAAGGGCGTGTCATTGACCTGTTTCTGTTTCTGTTTCTGTTTCAGGAGTCTGTGAGGATAACCTATGGATACACAGTGGCAATAAAGCAGCACAGGATGGCATGTCAGCACAGCAGAAATATGTCTTCATCATGGGTATAACAGGCTAACAAGGACAATGGTGGCATTCAGCATACTCATCCATTCCTAATCTTTGAAAAGGTATGCTACCCTGATACATGCCACCAGGGTTTTGGGAACTAACACATCTACTAGTGATGGTGATGGACATGACTCATCTACAAATATCCTGTGTCCAGTACATACAGTTGCCAGACACCAGTTATGATTGTTGTGTTCTTCATCCCATTGTGTAACCTGCACATGATGTGATTCACAGCAGATGTGTGCTTCACATGCATGGGGGTTCCTGTTTCATGTAGGGTGTACTGTCTGTGTTACATACCTGTCTCTCCAGCATGTACTATGTTTACCACAGTGATGCTGTAGGCGTGTAGAGCAAGTGAGACATGTGTTAGTCCTGTCATGGATACGGGGGAGGTACACAGAGAGATCTGACACCGCCCTGTATGGAGACATACACATCCCCTCTAAAGCATTTAGGAGACAGACTACACATATACGGCCATGGCACAGACTCCAAAGGACATATTATATACACTGTTTATTGGTGTACCATGTAACCTGTCTGGCTGCTACAGTTGTACGATATGCCTGTGTAGTGACATAGCAAGGGTGCCATTGCACACAATGATAGGTGTGATGACTGCCACACTCAGTGTAGCAGTGACAGTCTGGGATTTACATACCTAAGCTGTTGGTATAGGTTGTACAATAGTGAATATATCCACACATCTTACCGACCAATGAAAGTCAAAGGCTACATTACTCTCTGTGTTCATAACTCCATGAGTAATGGCTCAACTGGTTGTGGTGTGTGGACACTGCAATATTTTGCAGGGAGGATGATTTCTCACAGGATAGTATTGTGCTGTCAGTGGCATTTAGTCTTTGTCAGTGGCTCAGAGAACAACTGACTGTGTCTTAGGCCATCCTGGAAAACTGTTGGTTCTCTGTGGGATTCTGTGACAGCTCCTAATATGCAATCATCTGAAAATGTACTCAGGCAGAGGTCACTGACAGTATCTCTGACTGCAGAGAGGGAATAGGTAGATGGGGTATGCCAATGATGAAGGATGGTGAACTCCACTGGTGACTGGCATCATTGCAGCATAGGTCTCCCAACGCTGTCTTCCCGGAGTATGACTATCAGACACTTGCCTATCCACCAGCTGACATAACACTCTGTACATGACATACACAGTTTCCAGCAAGGCCTGCTGGCCTAATATTGCCATACACATTGTCAGGCCATGGTTGGTGGAGTGAGACATAGTTCCGTCATCCATTGTATAGTGTTACAGTCAATGGGTTCCACCGGTTACAGCCGGTAGGCATGATACGGCCTTGAGCAAAAGCAACAGTGTTTGGGCCAGTGTCATTAGGTATATGACAATGCTATTGAGTGCTTGTATCTATGCTAACTCCTATCATGGCATTTCAGGTGACATGACTCAGAGATTTGGGGACACCACTTGGCACTACATGCTAGTTGCCCTCTTTGCAAGTAAGTATTACAGTTACTTCCAGCATGTTGCAAGAAGACAGTCATGAAAGGTGTCTGTACAGAGCACAGACAAACACATTAGGGAAGTGTAATATGTTCACACTGTTGCTTAGTTGTGCTGCAGCAAACTTGCCCAAAGGATGGTCCAGATCCTTACCTACAATGCCATACAGCAGTGCTGTGACATCCTCACACAGGGAACCAACGTATTGCATCATGTGTTTACCAATTTGGGTGACCAGTACAGCCTCCCAAATATGAGGTCCTCCCTCCTCCCCGGTGGGATCTGGCCACAGATCAGTCTCCTTAGAACTACCAGCACATATCCCCCCTTGCAGACAATACAGGCATATATGTCAAGAAAGCCATTTAGTACCTGCTGTGGGATGGTTGACATAGTGTGATGGTACCTCCCCCCTTCAGATGGGACAGGCAAGTATGCAGAGCGCTACACCCATGCATTAATTCATCAGCATTACAACTGCATGAACTCAACATGACAGGAAGAACACAGGCTCATTATGGCTCAGCAAACCTGACTGGTGGACAACTGCCATTAGCAGGGTGCACAATAAGAGGTGGACAGTGCTGTGTGACAGTTGGTGTGAGAGTGCTCCCCCTAACATTGAGGCACTACCTCCTCAGCTATAAGAAGGACATAGTGTTGTTGTAATATTGTGTAGGCAAGATAAAACTAGTCACCCACACAAAGTAGAACCACAACGCACAGTGTAGTTACATGTGTGACCTTAATGACAGGCCCTGATTGTCGGTGACCTCATATGTCATGATGCCACATATGATGGGTCTGTACTGATATATAACCTGTAATCCCACACTGTCTGCATCTACTATACTCCCTTGATCCCACCACATGTCACACATGACATTCGTACAACCTGTCCCATAACTTCTATATTTACAGAGCAGTTCATAACTGGTGTCTGTCTGAAAGATACACAGCATCTATTGCACATGCTAACATTCCAGGCTGCATCCCACATGTGATCTGACAAGGATTATAACACCACTGGGGGACCCTTGAAATCATACTAACACCACTGGCTGCACACCAGCTGAGTGGACAATGGCAACTGGTATACCCTTGCACAGAGGTGGTGCATCCACTGACCAACATAACTATGCACCTCTTTGTCTAAGTATCCATATCTATATGTCCATAGAGGCAATCATTGTTGAGCTGACCAGCACACATATATGTGATCTAAATACAGTTGACTGTACACACTTTGGAAGTGTGACAGGGGGAGCATGTCTGTTACATGTGATGGACATTTCTGAGGCAGTCACCAAGGACCTGTGTGAGGATACATCAGGGTGTACAACCCTCTAGATTGAGCCAAGCTGCTTGACTATATGCCCCACTCAGGCAACATTTACAAAGCATCCACTTAGGCATCCATGATACTGTCATTGTGGGGGTCACTAAGTGACCCATTTATGGCACACATAGGCAACAAAGGGACATTCACCTCCAATAGCTCATCTGTAAGCAGCAGTGCTCAACAAGGTGTAGTCCTGGGTCCTATACTGCTTGGAATTCATTGAACCACAGTACATGTGACTACTGACTGACTGTGGCTGATTCCTGCAAATTGTGAGCACTCATAGAGTATTTGTGGTATGTCACTATACTGCAACAAGGTATTGCGAAAACATGCCTGTTGATATACTAATGGCCATAAACTCCATATGTGTATATATATATATATATATATATATATATATATATATATATATATATATATATATGTGTGTGTGTGTGTGTGTGTGTGTGTGTGTAGTATCATTTCCATCAGTTAGACCTATGCACCTGGTAAGTAGCACATCAGTCGCAACATGTGACATACTCAGGGGTGAAAGAAATGGGTACACAGACCAATATTTGAGTGCAATGGCCATTTGTTGATGTACCTTTCCAAGCAGTACTGGCAATTGCAGACAATACTATGGTCCCAAGTCACAAGGACACTTCACGTCTTTAGTATGTGTTCAATGGGGATCATCTGCAATGAGTGTCACTGCCACCAGTGGCATATAGACTACTCAGAGGTGATCTGTGCCTTGCATACAGGGCAATGTGTGACCATGCTTGATTGCATATGCTGCTTATGTCTAGGAGGTATAGTAGATGGATAACTAACTGTAACAACATAAATCTCATAAGTGACATTAGTACTACATGCTTGTGGAAGAGATTTGTGTAGCAGACCTAAACACACCCTTGAAACAGAACCTTGCCTAATGGCACACAGAGCAGCTCAGTGCACCTCAGCACATGCCACCTGTATGATTGCCTGGACGACCATCATCTCGAAACAGGGTATCTGCATGTGTCCCTCTTGGACTGGGGCAATACCTGCAGATCCTGTAACTAGAGGTATAAAGTTGTCTATGATTGTGAGGGCTGTATGGCCACTATGCTAGTGAAGTTCAAACATCCTGTGGTTCCGTAACATGATGTAAAATGCTCTAAAAGGCTCACTCACAAACATGGCTACGTTGAGGCTAGCACACCTTCCAATCACTGCATACAGGACACGCCAAGGCACACACCTAGTGCATGTTGGCTGTATGTAGATGAGAGCACTTATCTATGTAATGGTACACACTACAGATCACAGTACATGATCCATGCAACACACCTCATGTCTACTAGTACTATCAGTTTAGAACATATTATGCTTGATGACATCACCACACCTTGTTGTGGTCAGTCCTTTGGGGGGGGCCACATCACATGTTACAAATAAAATACTGCAAAAGCCTACCTATTTTAAACTTACCAAGTTAATCATACCTATGCCATATGAACATACACACCAATTTGCATGGAGTAAGATTAGAACTCGTATCTATCTAGTTTTACACACTACAGCTCACAATATTTATCACATGCACCACAACTTAACTCTGATATTACATTACGAGCTGGTAGTCTTAAGGTGGATGACATCATCAGGCCTCGTAGAAGAGGGCAGTTTGGAAGCCAGCAGCAATTTACAGGGCCAAAAAGTGCATAAGCATTTTAGGTGAATAGCCCATGAAGGCATGTCAGTTGTTTTGGAAGGGGATACACACACCCACACACACGCACACACACACACACACACACACACACACACCAGACACACACACAGACACACACACACACACACACACACACACACACACACACAGACACACACACACACACACACACACACACACACACACACACACACACACACACACACACACACACACACACCACACTGCATGAACTAAATAGCCTGGAGTGAGATTAGACCCCCCCCCTATTTAGTTTTATAAACCACAGTTTAAGTCTTATAATACAATGTCAGCTGGTAGTCTTAAGGTGTTTGATATCTTCATGCCGTGTAGAAGAGGACAGTTTGGAAGCCAGCAGCAAGTTACAGGGCCAAAATGTACATAACCATTGCAGGTGGATAGCCCATAAGGGCATGACAGTTGTTTTACAAGGGGGTATACTTACACACACCAAGAGGTCTGGGGTGAGATTAGAACCCCTACCTATTTAGACATACACTATAGACCACAGTACTTACTGCACAGTTAAGTCTGTTGCATATGTGATTGCAGTCACAGTAGTTGTGCATTACACAAACTAGGCTTGTGGTGAACAGCATATGTGGCCTGCAGAGTAATATTGCTTCATACTGTTATCTGCATCTAGTATCCTAGCAGTGAGATAACTGTTATTATCCTACCTATGTGTGTTCAGTTTCCATTATGGCCATATGTGGTTGTTTGCACTTAGGTAGGCAAACCTGTGGGCAGGTGCAATATGCCCTCTCCATGTGTGCATTGACAAGATTATACATTACACCTCACTGAAAACTAAAAACACCCCTCCAGTCCAATGCCAGCTGATAACAATATGCAAATAAAGCTCAAAAGACAAAAAGTAGGTTAAGCGCTTTTGTTCATTTAGTAGAGAAATTCCTCAGAACAAAGAAACTCAGTTAATTAACCATTTAAATAACATTCAGTGATAACTTAATACACAATTTAACCAATCAAAATCAAACAACAGCACATACATAATGAATTAAAATTAGTGAGAATAAAAATAAAAGCAAAAGATAGAAAAAAAAAACACTGTAATGTAAAAACTTCCTAAATACTTTTAAATCTTAGCAAGCTTTTAATAGATATAGTTTCATTTAACCCTGGTGTTGCATCAGCCCAAAAAAAAAAAAATACTTGCCATTTTAATTCCACTCTAAATAGTTGTTATACTGGCTTATGAAACACCTATGGTCTACTCCTTGAATAGCCATAAAGTAAAATTTCTTAAAGTCTGAGTAGACTAAACTGCATTTAACCAGTGCATTGTTGGCATCTTTGCATTTAATAGCCCTTAAATGTTCACTAATTCTTGTACTTAATTTCCTGCTGGTCTTCCCTATGTAAAAACACGGACAACAACATATAGCTAAATATACTAAACCTTCACTTTTGCGGGTAGAACTGCCTTTTGCTTGAAAGCAAACCCTAGATGATCAAAGTGATATTGACTACTAGGGTAAATAAATCTGCAAAATTTGCAACTTTTACAAGGAAATGTTCCATTTGATTTTTATCTTCCTTACCACCATTGCCTTTTGAATGCTCTAATAGGAACTTCAAATTAGGAGCTCTTTTATGAAGAAAGTTTGGTTTATGCCCAAAGACTTTGAAAAGCTCATGGTTACCCAAAAATAACTTTCCAATTCTCTTTAATAATGTTTTTCAATAAATTTCCCTCAATACTCATAGGAACAGGAAACGCCAAATTCTTATCACTGTCCTTACTGCATTTTTTGTGTAAAACCTCCTAAAAGGATAGGTGGAAAATTTTCATTTCCATACTTAATGACTTCATTTGAAATTCCTCTAAGTCTTTCTCTTGGATATCCTGTCTCAACAAACATCTCAACCAAGAAATCCACTTCCATTAAAAATGAAGTCTCATTGCTTACAATTCGACTTAGGCAAATCACCTGACCACTAAAAATATTAAATTTCATAAAGGGGGTAAAACAGGTAAAATGTAGATAATTATTACTAAAAGTACTCTTCCTAAAGATATTACTATTAAACTGTTTAGTATTTAAATCTATTGAGAGTAGGATGTCCAAAGAATTCACTGTTGTTCCAATAAAAACAATCTCAAACACAGTTTATTATGCTCAGACTTTAGGAAATTTTACTTTATGGCTATTCAAGGAGTAGACCCTAGGTGTTTCATAAGCCAGGATAACAAATATTTAGAGTACTTGGCATTAAAATGGAAAGTTTGTTTTCGGGCTGATGTGACACCAGGGTTAAATGAAACTATATCTATTAAAAGCTTGTTAAGCTTTAAAAGTATTTAGGAAGTTTTTTACATTAGAGTGTTGTTTATTATCTTTTACTTTTATTTTTTTCACCAATTTTAATCAATTATGTATATGCTGTTATTTGGTTTTGATTGGTTAGATAGTGTATTACGTCAAATATTACTGGGTTTCTTTGTTCTGAGGAAGTTCTTTATTAAATGAAAGAAAGTGCTTAACCTACTTTTTGTCTTTTGAGCTTTACTTGCTTATTGTTGTCAGCTGGCATTGGACTGGAAGGGTGTTTTTAGTCAGTTTTAATGCCTTACCCTTTGCTTGTTTTTTTATTTTGAGTTTTTTCGTGAATGGTCCAGTTCTCTGCTGCTTTATTTTGATATCTTCTTTAGCTGTGCTGTAAAATATTTTAATGGCTCAAGGAAGTGATCTGGTTTTGGATTTAAGTGCACTCTCTCTTTACTGGATGAATTTAAAACATTAACAAAAAACCTTGAGCTTCCAGTCAGCAAAGCTACAGACATGTTAAATAAAATGTGGATTTTCCTTCAGAAAGAAGACACTGCCAAGACAAATGGTTCAGCTACAGAGGACAGTACTTTCATTGAAAAAGAACGAACCCAAGGACATTCGGGTAATATGACGGAAATATTTGTTAATAATGGGACTAATCCCTTTTCTAAAACTGTTTCTTATACAGACAGTGGGTCTACAAGTCACAATATGGCAGTCAGGCAGGCTGTAAGAATTTTATTTTCCAGTTAGAGAAAAAAGTTCTTTGATTTAAGACATTAGAACTAGGGAATTATTATCTTGTGACTTGTGAACGAGGTATTGTGGCATTGGGATTAAGGGTTTACAAGTTTCCAAATGGCACTAAGTACACTGATCCACCGTATAAAGATATTTATATATCTACAACCAGGCAGGTTTGGACCTGATTAAGTTATTGATACAAGCAAACATTTGTAGAATGAATGAACTAAGACCAGAAATTGGGCATCTTCACTCTAATATTAAAAAACTACCTTTGTTTGCTTTGTTTAGACATCTCTACATCATCATTTTTGAAAACGTTGAAAGACATGTTTCCTTTGTTATTAACAAAAAGAAAAATAAACTTAAAAGAGATCTTGCAGCATATTTAAATTCACAAGCCTTTGCGATTAAAGGTGGTTCTAAGCAACTAAATCAAAGGCTGACCAACAGTGCTTTTGGATTCATTGATACAAAACTGCGTTGAGACCAATTGGATTTGTTTTCCTCCTATCCTGGTGACATCAGTGGTAATTCAGTGAGAAGAAGTGTTTCACAAGAAAGAACAACTGAACGGACAGTTTCTTCATTATGTATTTGTATTTCTGATGGTAATGAACCGTCAGTATCTACAAACAATTTGTCTGATGATACAGGTTCTAATTTGTTTTTTTCCCCTCCGAAAGAAGAGAAAACAATGGAAAGCAAGAATCGAGTGAAAGGAAAGGGCTGTTAATCAACTCTTGGTGTATATTCAATCTTAGTAACAAAGAATTTTCCAGCACTGAGTTAAAAGTACTGTCAATAGGAGCTACCTTCATTCCTACAAGTCAAGTGTGTTTGACTGATGTTGTTTTGGATTTTAAACAGAATTTGAGGAAGCTAAATTTGAAGCATATTTATTCTTAGTTAATGTTAGAGACAAACGCAACTGTCCTTATGAAGCCTAGTGTGATAAATCCATTAGTTAACAATTTAAATGTGTTTTGTCAGTTATGTGAAGATGAATTTTACAGTCTTTTTAGAAGTCATATGAAGAAAAACAATCATAATAACATTTTTATAACATTCAAACTGATGAATTGAAAGCTTTAGATCAATTAAGACATTATTTGGACCTCAAATATATGAGGCCAGACAAAGGAAATGGTTTAGTTATTATGAACAAAGATGTTTATACATCAGCTATAAATGAATTGGTAACAGACCCTCATAGTTACAGGAAAGTTAGTAAAGAATTTGTGAGACAAAAATATATGTTTATTGATATGATTTTGTTAGATTTATTTTTTAAGGGTGCATTTCTAAAGAGGTTTTAGATTTTTGCACTGTTGAACAACCTGAACTTGGAGTTATTTCTGGCATCCCTAAAGTTCATAAAAAACAAGAAGCATCACCTTTTAGATCTATTGTAGGAATAAAACAGTTAATAGTTCCACTTTTTTAGATAGCATGCTAAACACAATAGTTCAAAGTAGCAAATTATTTTTAAATGATTCATTGATTTTTTGAATGAACTTAAAAATTATGAATTTTCTGGTGATGAGAAATTTATCTGTACAGTAGACATCAATTCATTACATACTTCAATCGATCAAAGTGAAGGAATTGAATTTGTGGATTTGTATTTAATGAAGTTTGCATCTGATATTGGGATAGACACTAGAACTATAAGTGTTTTACTTGATTTAGTTTTAAGTAACAGTTTTTTTTTCAGTTTGATTCTAGTGTTTATCAATGACTTTCTGGTGTAGCCATGGGGGCCAAAGTAGCCCCCACCTTTGCTAATTTAGTTATGTGCTGGTGGGAATCCTATTTTTTTGTTTCCCTCCCTTCTTTTTACCGTAGATACATAGATGATTTTTTTTTATTTGGAAAGGGAGCTAAGAAGAATTTATTTTTATTGAGGAATTCAATAAAAGTGTTACTTGGTAAAAATTTGAAATTGGTTCCATAGGAACAACAGTGCATTTTTTGGACATCCAACTCTCAATAGATTTAAGTACTAAACACTTTAATAGTAATATCTTTAGGAAGAGTACTTTTAGTAATAATTATCTACATTTTACCAGTTTTCACCCCCTTTTATGAAATTTAATATTTTTAGGGGACAGGTGATTCATCTAAGTCGAATTGTAAGTGATGAGACTTAATTTTTAATGGAAGCAGATTTGTTAGTTGAGATGTTTGTTGAGAGAGGCTATCCAAGAGAAAGACTTAGTGAAATTTCAAATGAAGTCATTAAGTACAGAAATGAAAAGTTGCCACCTATCCTTTTAGGTGGTTTTACACCAAAAAAAAAAAAAAAACTAAATTTTCAGTAAGGACAGTAATACAAATTTGGCTTTTCCTTTTCCCATAAATATTGAGGGAAATCCATTGAAAAACATTATTAAAGATAATTGGAAAGTTATTTTGGGTAACCATGAGCTTTCCAAGGTCTTAGGGCATGAATCAAATGTTTTGTTCAAAAAAGATCTCCTAATTTGAAGTTCCTGTTAGAGCATTTAAAAGACAATGGTAGTAAGGAAGATAAAAAAGCAAATGGAATTTTTCCTTGTAAAAGTTGCAAATTTTGCTGATTTATTTACCCTAGTAGTCAATATCACTTTGATCATCTAGGGTTTACTTTCAAGGCTAAAAGCAGTTTTAACTGCAAAAGTGAAGGTTTAATATACTTAGCTGTATGTTGATGTTGTCCATGTTTTTACATAGGGAAGACCACCAAGAAATTAAGAACAAGAATTATTGAACATTTTAGTGCTATTAAAAAGAAAGATACCAACAATGCACTGGCCAAACATAGTTTAGTATGCTCAGACTTTAGGAAATTTTACTTTATGGGTATTAATGGAGTAGACCCTAGGAGTTTCATAAGGCAGTATAACAACTATTTAGAGAACTTGGAATTAAAATGGTAAGTTTTTTTCAGGCTGATGTGAACCAGGGTTAAATGAAGCTATATATATTAAAAGCTTGTTAAGATTTAAAAGTATTTTGGAAGTTTTTACTCTAATTAGAGTGCTGGTTTTTATCTTTTACTTTTATTTTTTCTCACCAATTTAAATTAATTATGTATGTGCTGTTATTTGATTTTGATTGGTCAAATGGTATATTAAGTCATCACTGAATGTTATTTAAATGGTTAATTTACTTAGTTTCTTTGTTCCGAGGAAGTTCTTTATTAAATGAAGGAAAGAGCTTAACCTACTTTTTCTTTTTTGAGCTTTATTTGCTTATTGTTGTCAGCTGGCATTGGACTGGAAGGGTGTTTTAGTTTTCACTCACTTTTATTGCCTTACCCTTCACTCATTTTTTAATTTTTGAGATTTTTATTATACATTACACCACCCGCTCACCTGTGTCTGTCTACGTGGTGATATCCAGCAGATGCAGGTGTCTCAGGTAAGTGTATTATGTACTGTTGGGCCCTTAGTTTAGATTCTTTGAGCAACAGTATGGATGTGTGATAGTGCAGATTTACTCACCATTATTAAGGTATGTAGTACAATACATACATCCACACACATCTATATGTATATAAAAGGGATGTATATATAAATGTAGCTGTGTGTGCATGATATGTATATGTGTTATGTACACATATGGGGAGAGTCTATGTATCATTTTAATATATATAGCTATATATATCAGTCTATATCTATTTGGCAGTACATCAAGATATACTATGTATGTCAAACAGAGATAGTGACAGACAGATATGTATAAGGATATGTCTGTATGTAAAGACATATCTATACATAACAGGTCATTTTGATGAAGGGCAACAGAACTGCACTCATTTTAACTAAGTGTATGGGCATTCCCAGTTAGAATGTTAGTACTTATAAAGTGACTCCAGGCCACACCTACCTGTACTCCAGTCCTGGATTTTGTGTGTTACAGACAATGACATCTGTCCTTGTTTCTGCAGTACTGCACTTCACTCATAAAGTCCGTGGCATTAACCAGCTGTCTGATGTAGTTAATGTGTGACTGAGGTTCATAATGTTACACCACACAGACTGACAGTCTGTGAAAACACCAGCATAATAGTACCTGACATGCAAAAGATGTGACTACTTCCAGATTAGAACCATCAGCACCATCAATCATGCTCATACCTCTCAACCTGGAAACATCAAAAATCTGGACAAAGGCCCACAAAAATAGGTACAAATCTGTACGCTGATTAACATAAATTTTGCATATATAATTATGTAACCCCACCCACTCTAATAGGATACCAACTTTCAAACAAACTGAAAAACAGACAAAAATATGGCCTCAGAGCCCACACCCTGTAGTAAATGGTAACCATTTTTTTAAATGTGTAGAAATGAAGTTAACTGGAAAGGGAGATGATGAACCTTAGGATTTTGTTTTTGGTGACTTGCAGTATGTGCGTTTTACAGTAAAAGTAGGGCATTTAATGGTATGATTCCCACATTCTGTTTCTTTAACAAATCCTCTCTCTTTTTCTCTTAGCATAACTATATTGCCTCTCATGACATTTTTACTCTTTATTGTATTTAACTTTCTAATCTACCATATCTTCCAAGCTTCTCAACACTGTCCACAGTTCTAATCATATTTCACAAAATTATCTGCGCGATAAATGATCATCTTATGCCATAAATCATAATCCAAAAAGATATATACTTTTTTACTAACATTAGTCTTAAAGTTGTCAGACAGTTATTTTATTTAAACTGTTTAGGCTTTTATACATTTAGCATCAGAGTCCTCCATTTCCAAAAATATACATAAGTAGTCTGATTTTTCTCCTTCTGCCATTCCAATTAAAGAAACCTAAAATAATCTCTTTTTATTTCTATTTATATAGCATTAAGTTATTTACATCTACTGGTATATATGCATATTCTACATCCCATGTGTTACTTGATTTGTGAGTTCACAAGCAATATGTATTTACCCTCATACCTACATATATGCCTACACCATCTGTTAACCAAATATAATAATCTATGAGCAGGAAGCAAAGCACAAACACAGCATCTGAACAGTTACCAGAATGCAAATGCTATGAGCTATGAACTACAAGCAGGAAAAGCAATACACACACTCACCTTTGTTTCTAATTTAACAGAAAATACAAACTAAATGCATCTCTCTAGCATCTGAGCATTTACCAGAATGCTACGAGCAGAAAGCACACAGCATCTGAGCAATTACCAGAACACAAATGCTATGAGTAGGAAAAGCAACACAGGCTACTATTCAGGAATTAAAGCAAATCTGATCTAACACTAATGAGCTGCAAACTAAACGTGTCTCTAATGAGCAAAAACAGTGCAACTCTGAACAGTTACCAGAAGGCATGCAAATGCTACGAGCAGGAAATAAAGCAAAAGCAATACAAACGCACCTTCGTTACTAGAAAAATGCAAACTAACTAAATGTGTCTCTCTAGCACTAATGAGATAAGACAGCATCTAAGGAATTACCGGAATACAAATGCTATGAGCAGGAGAAGCAATACAGGCTACAAGCAGGAATTAAAGCAATACTGTTACAAATAGAGCCAGTACCAGAATGCAAAATACTGTCTGAGCAGTTGCTAATTTAAAAGAAAAAGTAAGCAAACGTCTGAGCAGTTACAAATAGAGCCGGTACCAGTCCAGAAACAGAAGCAAACTGAAGCAAGATGCTACAGCACCAATAAATCAATGCACATGAACATTTGCAGAAAAATGTTTACAGTAAAGAAGTCAAAAAATGTAGGACAGTTTGCCCTACCTTTTAGGGTGAGAGCATTCTGTGTACAAATAATGTAAAGCAAAACACACACACTCTTACTCACTTTTAGCTTACTTAAATGCTTCCGAGTAAATAAACTAAAAGGCTCAGCTTACTTCTCTGCGATAAATCCTTTGAGCTTCTAAATAAAATAAATCCTTCCGTTGCTTCTTCGTAACTTCTCTGTGATAAATCCATTCTGAATAAAATAAATCCTTCTGAAAGCATTTGAAACCAGCCAGGAGAGCTTCTATACCATCCATTCCCGCTCGCAAAGCATTTGAAACCAGACGGAAAGCCGGAAATACATGTGCCGCGAGCTCAATTCTGACAGGCTGGTAGCCCTGACGAGCTGATGTCATCGCGCACGCGATGACATCAACAAAAGCGTGACATTTTTAAAAAAAGAAAAAATAAAGAAAAAAATCGGAAATTAAGGGGTGCCACTTGGGAATCGTGGCACCCCATTATTTGGACCCCAAAACTCGGTAAAAACCGAGTAATTCGGGACAGTTGGGAGGTATGATCATGCTAACTTTTTTTTTCTCCTGAGCCACATAGGCTGCCAGACAGAGAGGTGTCATTCATCACACAATCAACAGCCTAAATATGTACGTTGTTATTCCTGTGTTACTTGTGACATACAATGTGTGATCGAGTTCTATGTTACAGCCCTGAGATTTCCTGGTCTGCTGATATGCCATTGCTGACTTACTGTTAAAGCAGTTATATGGGGTCTATATTATAAACACAAAAACTCAAAATAGCAAATACATCTACATCGACACATAAAGGCCAATGTACAAAAAGAGCAAAATACATAATCGGCGAAAATGAAAATGCTGAATGTATTTGCTTGGTCAGAAGAACGATCATAGGGATGAGGAAATATATCCTTTTCCCCATTGTAGTGTGGTCTCGGAGTTGGTATATTTAAGTAGGGGGGTATGGGGGATGCAGGGAGCTTACCCCCCTGCAAACGTGTGTTAATTTAATTTTATTTAGTTTGAGCTTACCTGCATGGGGCTGTTGGTTGATGAAATGCGTTCATCGTTTTCATTTTCGCAATTACATATTTCACTCTTTTTGTACATCGACCTTCATGTGTCAATGTAGATATATTCACTGTTTACAGCATTTGTGTTTGTAATATAGACCCGTTATATGAGAACATTGCTGTGTCGGGGGTGCGGGAACAGCAGCACGTGATCGGCTGGGATAGACACTAGTCACACTAGTCCAAATATTATGTGACCCCCATTGTTTAACATCTCCCTTGACTGATGTAGTGAATATTCCAACCATGAGGCCTAGTGATTATTAGGGAACACATACTATTGGACTGGATATCTGTAGTCCGATGTGGATGTTACTTCTGTCCACATAACCCATTATATTTTTTGCATAAATGCAGCAGATCCATACATACAATACCATATTAGAGTAATCCTTAGAAGTAGTGTGTAGGTTAGAGACTTACCTTGTGAATGCACCAGTTGACAGGACTGTAGTTCAGGGCTGACTCTGTGTAATGCAAGCAGTACACAGCCAATTAATGGATATGTACAGGATGCATGGGTTGCCTGGCATCAACAATTTTAATATATGTATGTGAGTAGGTGTAAGTTATCATTCCTTAAGGCCCTAGGTTGTCAGTGAATGTGCTATGCATTGTCTCTTAGCCAAAGCCAGGGCATACTAGGCAGGCCTATGTCTGCAAACAGGGACATCATCAGGGGGTTCCTCCTCCAAGTCCTCCTTGTGACTATGGCTGTGGTGACCTAGGCACTGGTTGAGGGCTATGTATCCCTTCCCTTTGCTGATCCTGCTGCAGCTGTTTCCCCAGGATCATATTGTGTAGCATGGCACATACTGTGAACATATGTGCACATGTGGCTGGAGAGTACAGCATAGCACCACCAGATATACAGAGGCACTGAAACTGTGACTTCAGAAACCAAACACACCCTCTATGACATTCCTAGTTTGTGCATGTACCTCATTATGGTGTTCTTCCATTGGTGTGTGTGTGCATTTCTGATGGATGGCATCATCCATGGTTCCAGTGCATTGCCAGCATTCCCTAGTAAATGGCCATGTGGAAAGTCCTCCCTCGCAAACATCTGGTACAGCTGTGATGGGTGCCAGATATGGGAGCCATGATTAATGCCAGGGCTGCCAAAACACACATTCATGATTATCCTCTGGGCATTGCACACGACCTGACAGTTATTCGAGTGGTACCCCTTGCATTTGACCTAGATTCTACCATTCTCACTGGGTAGTGACTTGATATTTACATGAGTGCAATTTATGGCATACAGTACCTCAGGGTAGAGTGCTACATGGTAGAAGTGTTGCATATTGCTGGCCCACACCTCAGGGGTGAGGGGAAAAGAAATATGCTCACTGGCATGTGGTAGCATGGCATCCAAGAACTGATGGAATACCCCAGATGCTGACGCCTGTGAGACCCCCATCATGTCCAAGTTGGTCTTTGGAACATACCTGTAGCTAGTATCCTAAGGACTACACATACCTTTGTTTCCACTCAGATTGATTCACCTCTGTTGGCTCTGGGTCTGTTGAGGGAGGCAGACCTCAGTGACTTCTTATAGTATGTCCCTGTCCATCCTGTAGAACTCTACAATTCCGGCTCATGTAGCTCCTGGAAGGTTACCTTCTCCTTCTCTGTCGAGGCCAATTTGAGAGCAGCAGCAGCATTGACTTCAGCATATAGCACATACAGATGTAGCAGATCTGCAGCAGCCCCGAGCATTCTCTCAGTTAAAATTCCCAAGTCTGTAGTCCAGTGGTGCACAGTATGGGGGAAATCAGATTGCTGAGTCTATGCATACTTTATAGTGCTCTGCTGTAGGCGCTGACTGTGTGATTGGCTACCTGTGATGCATTCCATCTGCCTAGTATATCATTAACATCATTTAATGGCCCTAGTTTAAGTTAAACAGGGTTCAAAATTAATTAATATGTAGTTGGCTTTTAGATACACTCAGCACTGCAGTGTGCAGTGCAAATGTATACCCAGTAGATAAAGCACTTAGTGTGGACTCCCCCCTGACTTCCATGCTCCACATAGCAGTGCACTCCACAAACACGTGGAAACATGCCCCCTTAGCTAAACAAAGCTTAGAAGTTAGTGCACACCCCCCATGAAAGGACACTCTCAGCATGGTGGCGTGCAGTGCAAACAGTCACAGCTAAGCTGAAATAATCTTAAAGTCATTGGATGCACCCTCCCCTGATGTCAGCTACTTCCTCTGTAGGCATCAACATGGTTCTCTGACTACACGAAGGGGATATGCAGACACAATTACCTCTTTATGCTATTCAGTAACTCCACTTCATTTGCATAGGCATCTGTGCTCACAGCCTGGAAACTATACACTTCACAGCCCTGCCACGTTAACAACAGCACTAATGGACCATTGTAGATACTCCATGAAAGGTCCTGTAATGCATTTCTATTACATAATATTAATTTTGTTTTTTCCAGTTTATTTAAGCATGTTTGCACATTGCAGTGCACCATGAAAACATGCTCAGATTATTAAAAAAGATAAAATTAATTTAACTTTTTTTCTTTAATTTTTCAGACACGCAGGATAGTTTCAATCATAGCTGTATGTGGTATGCCATTTCTGTTCATATACCTACATTTTTGCAGCCCCTTTTGTCTGTCTACAGTTCCGTACAAGGACATTTTCCTTGTACACTACAGACACTGACATGGGGTTGGAAGAGCTGCCTATCTGCTTGGTAGAGTGCTACCTGACGCATTTGCATGAGATTCACCTGCTTATGAGGTGATTTGCATGCCACAGAATTTCCCATGTTGGTGTGTGCATGCATGCCACTCAGCAGTGTTTACTGAATCTAAAACCTGCTTACTTTCATGTAAGCAGCATGGCACAATGCCTGTATGGTAAAACACAGCATGTAACCTTTATTAAATTCCACCCTATATCTCTAATAATTAATATAGATCAAACTGGCTTTATATATAAAAAACAGACATATGATAATGTAAAAACAATAGTGACACTTATAGATGCTGTGACATCCCTCCTCTCGACCAGTCATCTAGGAGCCTCAGTCCTCACCACTGACACTGGTGGGAAGAGTTCATTTTGAGAGAAGTGTATCATTGTCTCAATGGTATAAAAGTCATTAATTCTGGAACACAGTCTAGATTCACAAGACTGGATTTATACAATATATTACACTCTACACCCAAGATAAATTCCTTTCTCTGTCAAAGTCTCAACTTAAAGAAATTCAAAATATATTTCTATTTTTTTATGAAATCTTATATAATAAATTTAAAATGAAGAGTATAATTTTAAATCTTTATAAACATTTTAAAACATTTAATAATTTAAATAAAAAAATGGGAATATGTCACATTAGGCCATAATGCATACATATCTAAAGAAAATAGGCTTCAGTTACTGAAATCTGTGAAAAATACCTTGTGGATCTACTAGTGATATACTTTTACATGGCAATGTTTCATAAATGACCTTTTGAACATCCAACAAAATAGCAACATATAGTAAAGGAAAGAATGCTGAATGTTGAAGATGAGACACATCTGCAAAGGATGTTGGACACATATATTTTATGTTTACCATTTTATGCATAGCTATTGGACCACAATTACTGATTTCCTTAAGACTTTATGAGTTGATTCATTTTCTTTAATGACAACAACAACAAAAAAAATAGATCTATTCAGTATAATACAGCTTTCTAAAATCTTCTTCTTTCCCGGTTAGGGGTTGCCACAGCAGATCACCTGTCTGCTCATGCTTGGCAGTGGAGTTTTACAGTGTCAAGTTGCCAGACCGGTGCCCAACCTACCATGGAAGGCACACACACTCACACCTAGGGCCAGTTTTAGAGTGTCCAATCTACCTACTGCATGACTTTTGGAAGAAACCTGAGGAAACCCATGTGATGACATGCAGACTACACACAGAAGGCACCCCAGCTGAGGATTGAACCAGAGAACCTCTTGCTATGAGGCGACAACGCTAACCACTGCACCACCGTGGCCACCCAATGCAGCTTTCTAAAATCAATAATCAGAATTGTTTGAGAATTATTATTTAATATGGAGAATTTTAACTGTGGTAAGAAAAATACAGCAAAACAAAAAAAAAATGGAAAAAGTCTTCACCACCATAATTTGAAGAATGTTTATCATGTCTTTGTGAGATAGACTTCAGAGAGATCAGCATAAGGTAAAGCAGAATATTGCCAAAGCCCTTCACTAAGAATCCATGGACTCAGGTTTTATCTCTTATTGATGTTTATCAGCAAAATGTCACCTCTATAACTGAGTTGTTACAAGAAACATCTAATGACAATCTGTTTTCAGTTGCCTCTTTATTTAACAACTTATTCTTGCTGTGAATTGAAGTAATTATCTTAAGTAATCGTATCCTTTATTTCAGCCATGTTGTATATAATTTAAATATTTATTTACATTAAAAAGTTTTTAATTCTTATTCATATTTACTAATGAACACATTATTAAATAATATTTGTTGTAAAATCCTAATAAAAATGTTTTTGAGTAAAAAAATGAATGCCACTAGGTAACTAAATCATTCATATCCCTCAGCATATATGATTAAGATGCTTAGTTACCGTTGCTATTATTTGGGTTCCTATTACATGATCAAAGTTTTACAACTTCAAACACCATATGGTCGAACCCATATGTTTGAAGATGTAAAACTTTGAATACTTAAAAAAAAGAAAAAACTTACCTGTTTTAAGTAGGGGGAAAGCCCCCTGCACCTTCCACATGGAGGGTGCAGCACCCTACACCTCCCACTCTTTAAATATACCAACTCCGAGTTCACACTACAGTGTAGTAAAGGAACTCTTCCCTTTCCACACTGTACTGCATTATAGTGTGGTCTTGGTATATTTAAAGAGCGGGGGGTGTGGGGGTGCAGGAGGGCATGCCCCCTGCTTAAAACAATCAGGTAAGTGTTTTCTTTCTTTTTTTTTTTTAACATTTTCAAAGTTTCACAACTTCGAACATATGGGTTAGACCATATGGTGTTCGAAGTTATGAAACTTCAACAATGTAATAGGAACCCTATTATTCATCAGTTTTTTCTAGTTTTCCTTTTTCTATCCCCTTGTTCTCAGATTTATACTTCACTTGTTCAATGCACATGAAGGCAACATTTTTGCAATTGCATCATCAGCACAAAATATTTAATCTAACAGTGCAAGAAGTTAAGTTTTAATATCAAATCAGATAAGATATGTTAATATAAATGAAGTTTGGTAACAAACCAATTTGTCCAGGGACATCATCAGGAGGGGAGGTAGATAGAAATAGCAGTGGGGATTAATAGGGTAGGGGAAGTAGGGTAGGGGGATGAAAGGGTTAAATGGAAATGAAGGGTGATTGGGAGGAAATGAGGTAAGCATAGTAAGGGGCTTAATGGGTTTTATGCAAGTGTAACTAGGTAAGGAATCACATTTTGGACTGAACTTGCTAAAGCAGGTGCTACATGCAAAATGACCTGTAGATGTTCCAGAGATCCAGAAGCTCTTGGCTTAATGTGGACTTATGGTGGTGTGGTACTTTTATTAATTAATTAATTTATTTATTTATTTATCTTTCTATCTTCTCTCTGTCATGGTGTGTGGTGGTGAATGTCTGGTGGGGAGATCATTGTCTCTGTGGTGCAGTATGAGGTTGGTTTGATTGTGCAGGTTGGGGTACTTTGCTGCGTTGGCATCAGAGTTTCAGTATTGGTGGTATTGTTTAGTTTTGATGTGTACAGAATAGTGAGATGGCATTTTTGAATACAGGTTGTTCTAAGTTGGAGAGAGGCAGCTGGAGTGGCCAGCACTCTGCTCTGCATAAGCCGGCTCTGGTAGTCAGCTAGGTAGATGCTTAAACTCCAACATTTAAGACAACAAATGTCTACATTTTTGAGTCTATTGTTTTGTATCTGCTCTGGTGGTTGGATTCACATTTGACTGCTTCCAGGGAAACTGTATTTCAAGTGACATAGTCTCTTGCACTCTGATCATAGCACATGGTGGTAAAGTGATGTGAAACTGGGGGTGGGGGGCTTTGGATTTGAGAATGAGTTTCTTAGCTTTGGTACGGAAGCCTCTTGGGCTCTGTACTGCTTTTGAGGAGTTCACTCCCTGATTGTCTCCATGCAGACACATGTGAAGGGGAGCAGTGATGATGCACTTCACAGTTTTCACCATTGGTGCTTTGCTGATCTGTGAGAACAGAGGCACAAGTGTTTTTTAGTAGGAAAAGACTACCTGCTTTGGATCAATGAGGCAATGTTTTCTCTGGTCTTTGGGTGTGATGGAGTTTTTCTTGCAGTTACAAAATGGTGGTAAAGTGAATGTGTTTTTTTTTCTGAAGTGCAGGAAGGGGGTTCTGGCTGTGCTTTATCATGGTTCTGGTTAGGTACCCATGAAGCCATTGGCTTAGAACTTTTACTTGTTCTGCTTTACACATAATGGGGGATTGTCGCTTAGGAAATGTGTGCTGTTTGGATCCAGAGTTTGTGACTTTGGTGATTTATGAATCTTGCCTTTTGACTGTCCCTAATTTCACTCAAATTGGCTCTGCTCCTCTTGATCCCTCATGGAACTGATTCTTTGGTCATGGAGGATAGGCCGCTTGGGATTTGAGATTCTAGTGTTGCTGGGATTGGCTATGCTGTTGAGTGTGGAGTGGATCTGGAGGGAATGCTGAAACATGTGAACCTCCAGTATCTACCTCTGTGTCAGGCTTTCACTCAGGAAGTCTGGATATGGTCTGGCCTATGCTTGATGGGTAAAGCAGAACTTTGGCCCTTGTTTTCACAGTACTAGGCTGCTGTCTGGTTTATCAAAGGGGAGTTGCTGCCGGAGGGTGCTTCAATCACAAAGTCTCCATCTAGTTGGGAATTTGGGATAATTGAATTGTTATGGTGGAGTGGAATGGCCATTCTTTTTACTCAACTGTTCTGCTGGGAGTGTTTTTTGGGGGGTTGAGACTGAGCATCTGCGGTGTGGTGCTGACCATTAAAGGGGTAGGGGGATAGTTGGGAAGCACAGGTGAGCTATTCATGCCTGTTTGAAAAAAATGAATACATTAATAAGAGGGGAGGGTGAAGAAGCGAGAAGGCAGACTGGAGATCTCAGTGACTAGTTTGGTAAATATGACACTGGAGTGGTTTCTTAGAAAATATACAGAGGAAGTAGTTTACTGCTTGCCTGTTGAATATGTAATTTGCTACAGCTGAAGAAACAGTGATTTTGTTAGCATTACAGTATCCATCCGCACTTCTGCAGCAAGCATACCTCTCAACTGTACAGGTTTTAGCAGAATGTCCAGATTTTTGCTTCATATTTTTGATCCATTTTTCATGCAATTAAGGTTTTTCTGTCAAATTAATGGCAAATCATTAAAGAGTCAAGTCTGAAAATAATGACAGACACATACCCTTTGTAAAATTCGTGTTAATGCAAATTTTATCAACTTGCTAAGTTTGTAAGAGCTATATTTAAAAATTGTCCCTATTTTTGGCCTTTGTCCCACTTATTTATGGCCTTGTTCAGATTTCTTGCTCTAAGAGGGTCATAGGTATGGCACTAAGAGGTTAAGATATATGGTAGCCATTGTGGGTGAGAGGGAAGAGTCTCAGTGACCTACTCCTCTGTGGGTTTTGCATAACTCTCAACCTTCCATCTCCAAAATGGAGGACATCAGCCATCATAACGTGGGACAAATGGGGCATGAGGTGAAACACAGAATACTAATGGCTCATTAGCAGTGTCAACTAGGAGGGTCACAGGAGGGTTAAAGTTTGCTGTTCACTTATATAATTAAAAAAAAATGTTAATGAATTAATGCATATCAGTAGGAAATTTCTGATATGGATTGCTGGCTTCTTGGCATGGAATTTTGGAAGTGTGGTCTGCTGAGACTCCTAATGAGGTGCATAGCTGGACAATGTGTGACTCCATCCTGGTGTATTTTGCATGGGGGGGGTCATATATATTATTAAAAAAGGCAAAGGAAGGGTCAAAGGGAAGAAGTGCATTTTGGAAGGAGGTTATGGGATTAATACATATTAATGGACAGGATAGACAGGAGTTTGGCAATAAAATGTGCCTTTTTTTTCTCTCTCTTTAATTGCTACAGTACTTATCCTGTTTTTTTCTTTTGGCAGATGTCACACAGGAAAGCAGGGTGGCAGTTGAGGGATATTGTTGCAGGGGATTTACCCACTGATGGAGTGACGCATGATGAGATTGCAGAAGGTGGTCTCAACAGGTTCTGGCTGCTGCTGTCATGGATGTTTCAGCTGCTGGAGTGCTATGATGTCCCAGTCACTAGAGTGGTGTGCACTGAGGTCACAGATGGGGGAGCGCAGAGTGAGCAAGAGTCATTGGCCTGAAGCAAGTGGATTTGAAAGGTAATGGATTCTGCTGGGGTGGATGTTCTGATCACTGGAGTGGTGCACAATGAGGTCGCAAGTAATCTTACGTATACAGTGCTCATTAAGGCACATCAGAGTTGATGCATTTTGGGGTAGTGTAGGAGTAAGTGAGGTGGAGATATGTTTTGGGAAGGGTACAGCAGGGTTTGGGATTGTGTATGTGGATCTGGGGTTCCCGCAGGTTGGGTGGAGTCACAACAATCATAGGATCATAGAAGGTTTCTAGGCTAATGGGTCCAGGGCCCTTACAAGCTAGCAAAGTTCAGCCCTTATTTTCACGTGCAGCACCTAATGTCCTAGTCCAAGAGGGACATGGGTGGAACCCATGGGATGAAATTATGGTTACCCATCCAGTTATTCAAATTGTGTTTAAAGAGGGACAATGAGGTGTTCTGTTTTACATGAATTTGGAGGTTGTCTCAAAGGTGTGGTATTTTCTGGGTGACATATTTGTCCCTCAAGCAGGGTTTACTAATGTCACATACCAGGTTAAGGTCTTTAGAGCGAGTAACACATGTACCATTTGACTTGTGCTTTGGGCTAATAGGAAGTGGTTTGGTATATGTATGCCTTTTAAGAGTAGGTAGGGTTTGATGGAGGATTGCAGGTATGCAGGTGTTTTGGGGGATATGTGAAGAACTGGGTGCTTTGTTGGCTATGCAGAGGTTAGAAGGCTTAAGCAAGGTATTGTTTTGGGACTCCTTGCAGATGTAGGCCATGTTTTAATTCCTTACTAGATGCAAAGGTAACACATGGAAAAATAAGCTTCAAGGGGAAAGCCAAGGACAAGCAGAGGATTAAGGATGTTCCTTAGCTTTTTGGGCTACTGAAGTTGTATGTCAGCCAGTTTACTTGGGTAGTTTTGCATGAGGGCTAATAATCTGGTGCATTGTTTTTACCATTGTGGTGCCTTTTAGAGCATTTTGGTGAGATGATGTTTTGGCAGATGGATAGGGTTGTTCATGGGAATTTGCATTTGTTTACAAATGTGACAGGAGGTGTTGTACTGGGGGACATAAGTTAGGGGGTTTGTTTTGTGACTTGTTGGATTGCAGAAAGGAAGAATGATTGGGGGGATGTTGAATATTTGGAATTTTAATTCAATTTGGCATAGGAGGTTTAGCGTGAGTTGTTGGGGATTAGGATTCACTTTCATCTGTTTAATATGACAGTGGTATGGGTTGTGTTTTTGTTAGATGAGGTGTGTCAAGTTGCGTTAAGATTAAAGGCTTGCTGCAGGAGTTTGGGGCACCTTTTATAAGGAAGGCATATGGTAGGGCATTGCCAGAATGATTAAATTAGTGTTGCAACTGCCTATAGGGAGGAATTTGGGAAAGACTTAACTATTTGTCATCAAGTTGGGAGCAAGGTAAGGCAGTTCAGTTGGACAAGGGAGATTTGGCTGTGAGTTACTAGTATAGCACAGGTGGCAAGGCTATGTAAACTTACTAAATCTTGGTTGGGTGGTTCATTGGTTTGAAGGGTTAGGGAAGGTTTGATAGTGTGAAGATTGACAGACATTGGCTATTGTCAAGATAGGCTTTGCTGTGAAGGATGGCATTGATAATTGGAGGTTTACTAGGCTACAGTTCATGTGGCATTTATTTTATGGATGTATTGAAGTCATTCTGAGGGTGGTTCATTGGGCAGCAGATGCTATGATAGTAATTAAATGTTTTCTTGTTTATAATGGATAGCTGGTGTGATGGCAGGTTTGATTTTGGAAAGGAAATTTCATTTTGGTCACTATTGTATACATTGGGTGGTAAAATAGGGTTGCAGTTAGGCATGATGATGTGCAATTGCCCTTGCGTGGTTTCACATGGCATTGGGTTTAGTGTTCTGGTTTTTCATTTGGTAGGTAATGACCTGGGAATCTTTCCATAGTTACTATTGGTAGTTAGCATAAGTGAGAATTTAGTTAATATACACATGTTAAGTAAGGTTATGATTATTACTTTAGCATTGGAGAGGGATCATTGGTTCAATTTCAGTCATTTAGTCAATTAGATGCTTTGGGTGTTCATATGATAGGGCTTTGTGAGGTGATGACAGGATTTAGTTTGGTTTAGAGAAGATGGAGTACACCAAATGATGTTTGGCTTAACCCCTTTTAGGTATGATTAGGTTGTCTGAAGTTTTGGTAGGAGGGAGGGGGAACAGCCTGGTCGGACTGGTGGGTGGAGAAGAGGGGCAAACTTGCACTGTTCTGTTGCCCCTCTGGTATTGGATGTTCATTTCAATGAGTAGGGAAATGAAATGTGAGTGGTTGGATGCTGCTTGATAAGTTAAATATGTGAGCAGAGGTAAGGACGCTGCTTATTTGGTTGGATGTTTAATTCAAAAGTGGTAAATGAAGTGAGCGATGGAACGCTTCTTCATAAGTAAAATAAGTGAGCCAAGTTAAGGACACTGCTTACTGAGTCAGGGTGAGCAAGGTCACACCGCCCTAGTTAACAGCTATATGGATGTTTATCCTCTGATTAATATCAGCCATACTAGGTTTATGTTGTGATTAATAAATAATATTGGTTAATGAAGTTATGCTTATGAAAGTCTAATAAAGGTCATCACATCATTCGGTGTAATGTGCAATTATTGAGGGGGCCTGGGACAAACTAATTTTGCAATTCAGATTACTAGTGTGTGTGTGTGTGTGTGTGTGTGTGTGTGTGTGTGTGTGTGTGTGTGTGTGTGTGTGTGTGTGTGTGTGTATGCACATGCAGTTACTATATATATATATATATATATATATATATATATATATATATATATATATATATATATATATATATATATATATATATTACAATTTTACAATATAGTTAAGTTTTCATCCACGTTATACTTCACATATTAAAGTTGTTTTTTTTTACATGGAAGTTTCACCATCTACATTGTTTTTCAATATAATCACGTTTGCAAACAGATGTAATGCTAGGTATTACTCAGTGATTTGCATGCAAATACAAAGCATTATGGGCAATCAAAAATGTATTTCCTTAGAAGAACAGCTTCTTACTTTTATTTTGGATTTACTACAACCATTCTCAGATAAGCTAATTTCCCCCCAATAAATAGCTGACAACTTGTCTTTCTAAGAAGTAAAAAAATAAAATCTTCTTTTAATGCATTTAGCCTTGAAATATAGTAGTCCATACATTCATATAAATAGTGAGGCTTTGTGTGTTTACCATAGCTCTCAAACAATCAGAGATAAATCATGAACAAACCCCAAAATAATCAGGGACAATCAGGGAATTTTTTTAAATATTATTTCTATTAACTTGAGACATTGACAGAATAAGAAAACATTAATTATATGTATTTTCTGAAGTAAACAAATCTATAAGTCTAATTATTGTCATTGTTCGTTAAGGATAATTCACCACCTCTTCTCCAAAACTCATAAATATGAGTGTTGAAGAGGTTCAGAGCTAAAATTTTAATCAAAATCAGGGATATTCCTGAAAATTAGGTACAGTTGAGATTTATGGGGTTTACTCCTTTATGATGCCATGCCAGTAGTTTTCATCTCTAAGGAAAACTCCATAGAAATATACAGAACAAGAAAAGAAAATGCAAAAGCAACTTAGGTTTTGCATTCAGATTTTATCACAATGTATTGTATGTGGCAAGGAGGTTATGATCAACTTCAAGGCTTTGTTACATACACTTGTTACAGAAAATAATACACTTAAATTCATTCCTTTTTATGTTAAAATTAGGTATTTCACATTGAATGAGTTTATCCCCAGGATTCATGAAGCTTGCACCAGGCGCAGGCATAGCATAGGCGGTATAATGCCAAATATGGCCACCGAGCGATTCAGGTATGATCCAATTCTACGTGCACTACCAGCATACGCCAGATCTGCGCAGCCCTCGGCTCAGGTATGCTAATCTCCCCATGCGCAGTACTGCACCATGCTAATGAAGGTACATAGCGATTCATTAAGTGGTGCAGGCATAGCGTAAGCCCACAGAAATGTAAACCAAAAAAAACAGTTTGCATTTTGCCAAACAGAATATAGGAGCTATGAAAGTGGACCAAACTCATGTATTACAAAGTTAACATATGC
This sequence comes from Protopterus annectens, assembly GCF_019279795.1. Taxonomy (NCBI): domain Eukaryota; kingdom Metazoa; phylum Chordata; order Ceratodontiformes; family Protopteridae; genus Protopterus; species Protopterus annectens. The sequence goes on along the minus strand of NC_056744.1, from coordinate 578,513,251 downwards.
CAATGGCTAAATACACAGCCAATGGCATAAGAAAAGATGCACAACATCTAAAAAACAACATTTAATGTCATGTCCACAGTAATGCAAAGTACAACCGCAGGGCATGTGTGCGCAAACGGGAACACAAGGAAAATATATACAAATGTCATAAAATCACAATGTAATACAAATCATGATTTCACCATAATACTCAATGGTATGCATGGTACACCACAACCAAACTGCAAGGGTTGCTAAGGGTATGTGACAGTGTTCGGCACGGTAACTATGAATTAGTAGTCAATGCTATGCAAGTGAGGCAAGTAATAGTGAATCGCAAATGTCCTGCTGGACTAAATATGTACCATACTGCGCAGCGCTACAACATCAAGGAGTGGTTTGGAGGTATACATGACATCAGCAGTGGGGTGTGCCACTGTAGCTGTAAGCAGATTGGATCAATGCAAATCTGGGCTGCCGTTGCTAAGCAAAGCCGCAGGATAGGGATGGGAATGTAGGTATAGCATCGTTTAGCTGAGAGCACATATGGTGCCCGAAAATGCATGTGTACGTGGATGAAAACGTGCCCGAAACCCGGTAAGCGGACACACGTGCCACGCACCAGAGCTCAAACAGGAAGGTTAGGGGAAGAAAATAAGGAAATGCCACAGTAGGGTAATTGGAGTACAACTGAGCAATTAACACCTATTAACTCACAGTGGGCAATCGACGGCAGCTGACACGTCTGCTCGCAGCAACCTGCAGAACAGGATAGGGGAGGTGTTGGATTGCAAAAAAAAGAGAACTGTCATAGCAGAGCAAAGCAAACCTGAAGTAGATCGGCCATAGAACACATTTCGCAAGATAAGCCAGGTTTTGGAAAGTACAAAAGAAAGCAGGCTGCTGGATGCATGCCAGAAAATGGGAGGGGAAACGTTAAGAAATGTTAAGGGAAGGGCAAGAGGTAATCCATGGCAGCTAAATCTAATTCAACACCAAAGGCACCACAATAGCAGTACCTGTGGTAAAACACATAAGATACCCTGTAGCTCCGATTGTACATACACACCCTATGACATCATCAGTGTTCAAAGCACAATAGTATAAAGTGTGAAGGCATCTCACACACACCTGTGTATTCCCAAACACTGTACCATTGGTGTAAACAGACGGGGAACTTTTGCAATGTACATGTTGGGAGCTGCCATAGCTGTGATTCATCACCATGTGTTAGAGACTGAAGGTGTTGTGGAGGATGATGCTAACAACCAACACAGGCCCCGGAGGAGGAGAAGAGTGTTCAGACCAAAGGTAACCTACCAGGGGCTACATGATCTGGAGATAGTAGAGCATTACAGGGTGGACAGGGACATCTTACAGTAAATAGTTGAGCTGTGCCGGCCACGCCTGAGATCCAGAAACAACAGAGGGGAACGCATCCCAGTGGACACGAAGGTATGTGTAAGCTTGAGAATACTAGCCACAGGTACCTTTCAAAGGCCAACTGGAGATATAATGGGGATCTCACAGGCATCAGCATCCAGGGTACTACACCAGTTCCTGGATGCCATGTTACCACATGCCAATGAGCATATATACTTCCCCCGAACTCAGGAGGAGTTGGCCAGCAATATGCGTCTCTTCCACCATATGGCACACTACCCGGTGGTAGTGGGTGCGATAGACTGCATGCACATACATATCAAGTCACCACCCAGTGAGCATGGTAGGCACTACATAAACCGCAAGGGATACCACTCCATCAACTGCCAGGTCATGTGCAATGCCCAGGGCATTATCATGGATGTGTGTGTGCTGGCAGCCCTGGAAGCTACCATGACTCCCACATCTGGCATGCCTCACAGATGTATCACATATTTGTCAGCGGGGACATCCCACATGGCCACTTTGTGGGGGATGCTGGCTATGCACTGGAGACATGGATGATGACTCCCATCAGAAATGCACACACACCCGTGCAAGAACGCCATAATGAGGCACATGGACAAACCACAATCATCATAGAGCATGTGTTTGAGATGCTAAAATCAGGGTTCCATTCCTTGGACATATTGGATGGAGCCTTGCAGTACTCTCCAGGCACGTGTGCCCACATCTTCATAGTATGTGCCATGCTGCATAATATGATCCTGCGGAAACAGCTGCAGTAGGGACATAATGGTGAAGGCCCTCACAGCCCACTGCAATCGCCAAGGCCATCACAGGCATAGAGGGATTCAGACCATGAACACCCTGTGCCAGCCCCAGTAGGCAGATGGAGGCATGCCCAATATGCCCACGCCTTGGCAAAGAGGGAACGTATAGCACATACACTGACAGTGTAGGCCCCTATGGACTGACACACCTCTCCACCTGCACACACATTAAACTGGATGGCACACACACATGACCACCTGTAAATTGTAATGTATAGGTGGCCTACTGTGTGAATCCTACATAGGCAGCCCTCAACCATTGCACACACAACAGCTATTGGAACAAGGAATGTCAACACCTGAACAGTACATGCAGCTAACAGCATATGTTGATACTGTATGTATAGGTTCCTAGGTACATCAGTAGGTACATGCCCGATTGTCAGAGGCCATTCATCAACTGAGGCAAACAGTGTCTGCTGTCGCCACCACATTGATTAACCAACTGTCCCTCAGTGGAGCAGAGCCAATTGTGGGATCTATGTGTGTAATCACTGTTCCCCACACACTCTGCATGGATTCCCTGGTGTGTTAATGAAGGGCTCCATATAATGTAATCAGGGATGTAGTGGCAAAGCATGGGGAGTACCCATGACAGGTGTCTGTCACCCCAGCATGCTCCACCTATGGTTGTGTGAAGATGTAGCACATTATAGTGTGTGGCTCACTGTAACATACATTCCCAATGCTGGAGCACATCCATTAAACATCACTTGGACATACCATTAGTAGGTCTCATCCATATGTAAACTAACTGAGTTACACATTTGATTGCAGTATGGAGTAACAGCCATAGTACAGTCCACATACAAAACACCATAACACATGTACAAATCCCCGATGCCCAAGTGGTAAATGCACTGACTGTCGTGCATGTTACCGGTTCCACGTCTTGCAAGGGACGTTACGTAATCCCGAAGACAGGAATAATGAATGTTGGATGCAGGTCATCAGATCAGGTTTAGCACATGTTAGCAGGTGTATGCGTTGGCAAGTGCTGGTAAGCGTGTTTAAACATGACTATAGGGATATGTGCGAAACAGGGCTAAGCTTTGCTGAATATCGTGCAGATCACGGTCAAAGATGTCCAGAACAGGTGAAACAAGCATTATTCACCCCTGTACTAATAGTGCCTGCTCTGAAGGGTAAAACAACCACTGCCAGGAGTAGAACACACAATCATGTACACAACCACCTAACACTAAGCTACCCGAGATGTACCAACGGCAGGTGTGTATTGTGACAGGTTAAAACACAAATGTGTGGAGGCCAGGAAACAGTATATACCGCCATGTACACAACGAGAGGTGTGTTCTCCCTCTCACTCTCTCTCTCTCTCTATATATATATATATATATATATATATATATATATATCATAGAGATAGAAAGGGTGATAGAGAGATATATGTTGATATATACGGATTCACCTATATCTGTAAATATATAGATAGGTCAATGACATGTACACAACCATGGAGGTACAAATAGGATACTGCCAACTATCAAATGTTTCACATACGGACACGTGTAATCATGAGGCTTAAAGACCAAAAAACCACAGTACCGGAACACTAGAACCATGATTAATATTATCACGATGTTAAGGGACATTTAGTTATCACTGCTGGTGCTGCGGTCCAGGTAGGTACTGTGTTCAACTGTGTTTGTGATTGCTGTAGTCTGTGTAAGTGTGTGTTGTGGGTGCCGTGTGTGTTTCTGTGGGACTGTAATGTGTGTGTGTGTTTGCATCGTGTGTCTGTCAGTGCTAACTCGGAGGTAGATCATTACGGTAGGTGTGGTCATAGCTGGCCGTAGGCATAAGGTTACCACCTGTCCCATTTTAAGAGGGACAGCCCCTCCCTAGGCAGTTGTGTCCTGACAACAAATATTAAAAAGGGCAAATGTCCAAGATTGTAGGACATAATTATGTCCCATATATTATGTAATAGTTGCATTAAATAGTTATTCCTGTATCTAAAATACATAAATGTTACATGAAACATGATAAGTAGCTAAAGTGCTGCAAGAATAAGTATGTATTTAGGATAAAAGTACATTCTATCCTGTGTACTGACCGTGGGTATGTGTCGGCCTGTAAACACCGATGTGTGTCCTGCAAATGTCCCACTATGGCCATTTGAAAAGGTAGCAACCCATGCCAAAGAGGTTCAGTCACCAACACAACTGCAATGAGTGCAAATATCTGTGACAGAAATACACAAGACAGCTGTCATTTAGTAACATTTCCTTACATATCAATGTATTTCCAGAGGTATTGAAGTATCAACCTCACCTGCATGCTATATAGGAACCAATTAACAATGGCTCAATGTATAAGCCCACAACAACCATAGTTTTAGTCTACTAAATGATAGGTTTTCAATTAGGGAAGGAGCCCACACACATATATGGAATATGTAGAAATGCAGTCCCCACAAACCTGTATATGCTATGTACACCCACCTACATCTCCCCCACACCCGAAACAATTGCAATACAGACTGTAATAACATCACAACCATCCACTCACTCAATTACATCTGCAGAAGCATTAACATACCTTGTGAGAGGCACATTTGTAATGTCGCCATGTGAAATCGTAGCTGTTGTATAATGGAACAGACGGCGATGTTGCAGGTTTTGTTTGCAATAGTCCCTTATCAGACAGTTGAGATGACAGGTACACTCACATGTAGAACCACATACTCTAGCCATTACACACAATCCATGGGGGGGACATGAATTCAAAATATCCGTGTCTCTCCAAATAGCAGTTGCAATTCCTCACAACAAAACACATACAGGCTGTCTCCCCGAAGGTAGGGCAAAAGGCCAACGCCCAAGTAGAGAATTCAATTATACCCCACTGTTGCCACGTAATTGGCGAATGGAGTAGCTGCACAGCTGATGTGCATGTAATAATTTACTCAGGAACACCAATTGGTGGCAGGATACCACATGTTACAGGTATCTACATATATAAGGATGCCTTGCCATACATTCAAACTGTATGCTCATACCATAGAACCGTTTAAACAGTAAAGGTGTAAGAGAGATATTTATGAAGACTCGGAATGCTAACAAGGTATGTAGAACACTCATTATGTTAGTGTATGTAGAGCCTGTTTTGTATTAATTAAAGTGTACGCAATGCATAAAGTGGGAAAAGGTATTATGTAGTGATGTCTTGTTGAGCATAGTAACGCTTGTAGAAATTGTGTGTCCTGCTGGGGGCCACAAGGTAAACATCTCATACACCACAAGGGATGCTACATGAGGGCTTTAAACACAATTCCACACCACCCGCCATCAGTGGTAGGGTTTGTCTAACAAGTATGTGCCATAGCAGGGGATAGTATATGTTGATATACTGTCACAGTAGGCATGTGTATGTTGCTATAATGAGAATAACATGCCTAAGGTGGTCCTGCTGTGCAAGTATGCTTTGCATTATGGGGTAATGTTTAAAATATGTGTAATGTACAGTATTGTAGGTGGATATGTCAGATATTTTACACAGCATAACTGTTATATCATGCAAACAAAAGGTATGTCTATTGGCATGTACAATACACAATAACAGGATACATATGGCTTGTAGTCATGGGACACTGTAACAGCATGATAGCTAATTGAAATGGAAGAGCTGCTCAATTATCCATGCACAAAGGACATGTAATAGCTTCACAGGTTCATAGTTAGGTACTATGCTGTCTGGCCAAGTCCATTTGTAAGCCCAACTACAGTGTTTCCACTGGTGGCACCTCCCTAGGGTAGTGTCCTGTGTCTGTGAACAGCAGAGCCATGTGTTACCTGCACCTGTGTACAGTACAGCCACTGCAGTGATCCCTGGCGTACATGTGTGTCTCCCATCCACCCATCGCGGTATCTCATGAAGAGTGCTAGTGAGTGTCCCTGCTTGATGTACATAGGAATCATGTTCCAAAGCATGGTGAGTGTCTGGTTCAGGAATGTATCCCTCAAGCATGTCCCACTCATCGTTGCGTTTGTGTACATATCCATGAGCATGTTGCTCTCAGTGGCTTTTGCTTATGTTGCTTATGTGGAGTATATCCATCAATATTGTTGCGGACATGGGCCCTGTATGTTCAGTAGAGGTCACCCCCTGAATATGCAGTATGCAAATGTGTACAGTTGTGGTGTCTGTAGTTGTGCCGCATACGTCATCCTTCGGAGGTCAATAATCCTCATGGTGTGTTAATGTTGTGGTATGTAAAGCCATTGCTGTTCTGTAAGGTACACCCCAAAAGGGGTGTTGTACCCTTGAACGTGTGTCATATATCAGGAGTATAGAAGTACAATGGGTGCCTTTGTTCCAGCTACAAACCCATTACAGATAAGGGTGGCCAAGTAGAAGGATATCCACACCACATTGGCAATATGGTTATCAAAGGAGTGGGTGCTATATACGTATGTACTAAGATCCCGTATAATGTCACATGTATGTAGGGGACTACCACCTATGTGATAGTCAGTGGGTGATTGGTGTAATCCAAAGGGGATGTCTATGCACCTTGTGTCATGCAGCTTGAGGCCATGTTATTGACATCAGGTATCCGTCAAAGTGACACCCTTATGGAGGGTGTCTGTATCAGCTGGTGGATCAATCATGACTCCTTGATTGCAGTCATCTGGAAACCTATTCAGGGAAAGTCCCTCTGTGCTAGCCTGTACCTCAGGGAAGCATATACCGAACATGAGGTGCCCTATGACCGAGGACTGTGGTACGCCAAGTGTAACTGAATTACAGTAGGTACTACGGTATGCTACCCTCATTGTGTGGGTCCTGTCCGTGAGCCACTTCGCATAACATCTCGAGATGTAGGAGTTGATGTGCAGGTGGATGTGTATGTTGTCAATACCAAAATGGAGAATGGTGCTGAAAGCCAATGAGAGGACAATGTAGGCTGTGTGGACCCCTTTACCATCATCAACTATCCTAGTAACTGTATCAAAGGAGTCCACCAGGTGTAGGAGTCATGGTCTGGCCCTAACAAATCCAACCTGGGTGGCATCAAAGGTCTGGAGCCCACCAATGTATATGTGAATGACTTCCATGATGATGTGCCCCAAAGCCTTGCAGAACAGTCCAGTCAGGCGTATAGGACAATAGTCCCTCTGGTTCATTGTGGCGTCACCTGTGTGGAGTGTGATAAATGTTGCTGTGCACCATTCAAGGGCCACAATGTCTGATACAAGGTTATTAGTGAATCTGGTGGCCAAGTGGGGAGCCATGTCATTCTGAGGTTTGTATAAATCGCAGCCTGGGATGTTGGACAGTCACATGGAGTCTGTGTTCCAGGCCTTAGAGAGTGCATATTGGAACTGCGTAGTTGTGATCGCAGGGACTCTGCATTGTTCCTGTATAGGTTTTAGCCCTGCAGGGAGTGAGATGGTATAAAGTTAGCATTGAACCTATCTGCCAGGATGTTGCCAATATCAGTCGGTTCTGTAATGTTCCTGCCTAACCATCATATATCAGAGCAAATGTGGGTATTGCCATTGAGTACTGACATACCTCCATCATGCTTTGTGGTAGTCCTTGGAATCTGTCACAGTAATGTTTACATAGCTAGCTTTGGAGGATGTGATAAGGTTTCCCAGATTCCTACTGAAGTTGACCAGTGAACTACCCCACCCATGGGATTGTACTCCACTTTGCAACAGCCTCCACCTTTTGTTGTACATTATGTCCATGGAACTGGACCCCCAGAGTGGCATCTGTTACCTGGTGGGTACCATCATGGCTCTGTTTGGGATAGCATGATCCATGCAGTCGTGTAAGTGCTAATGAAGTGCACTGGTGTATGTTTCAGTGTTTGTAAGTACATTGTCCATCTGCACAGGTGTCATGACATTTACTACCACTGTCATAAGACGTTTGAAGTACGCCTTGTAGAAATCTTGTACTGTGTATTCCATGAAGGGTGTGGTGCCGGGATGTGGATAACAAGGGTGATTAGAATACGTTCAGAAACTACCAACGAGGTGATAACCCCAGGTGTGGAACACCAGTCACATGTTGGTAATGTCTATGTCTAGGATATTGTTGGCCTTGGTGGTGGTGTGTATGGGTTGATCCAGCCGAGTGGAGGTTATGAATCCCAGAAAGCGTTGGCCTAATGTGTCGGTGCTTGAGTAGGTATCCCAGTTAAGTGTGGGGTAGTGTCAGTCTCACATCAGTAGTTCCTGTCTGAACCCTACTGTCCAGTACACCAAGAAATGAGGGCCGGTAACTTTGGGGTATGGTGTGGAATCCGTAGCAAGTTACAATGTGTATAGCAGTTCTGGCCACAGTTAGTTGCACGTGGATCACCTCTGATGCATTGTGCTAAGTAACCAGCCTGGAGATGTGTACATCCTTATGAAATATGGACACACCTCTGCCGTGGGTGTTCCAGTCCTGGTTACAAGACTGGAAGGTGTGGTCTGCGTATAACCTGTCAGTGCAGGTGTGCTCTCCGGAGCCTAGAGGCAGGTCCCAGTCACTGCAGAGATATCAAAGTGGTCCATTATAAGGAGTGCCTCGCCTGAGTGCAATAGTGATGAAGATGTCAAGCATTGAGTAACATTACCCCAGGTTTTGCTTGACTGTTCCTGTTCTGGTGGTGAATATGTTATTGGAAAATGTCCAAGACAGGCAGTATAGGAGCAGCAAGAACCTTACATGTTATCTGTAATCCCAGGGCCGACAGGTGCAGGTAATCTGTGCCAAAGCATCGTGTTTTGTGACCATGTCATTCAAAGCAGACAGATACTGGATGCCTATGGAATGACAGCAGAAGCATAGGCAACTGTTGAAGTGAAACATTCAGTTGTTGTACAGTGGTATCAGTCTGGATGAATGCAGAATGCTTCTCAGGGCTTGGGCGATACCTTCTGGGCTACAAGACCGGAGAGCTATTGCATGCCCCTGTACATGTAGTCCAGGAAGTTACATCTCAGGGCAGTCACACTAACATGGAGAATGACCGTCAAATTGTACCTGGTGAGGTGTGGCATGGGTGCATAGGTTATGTTGCGGATCCTGTTACCCGACAGCCAGATGTAAGCGACTATCGCCTTGTGTAGCCTGCTGAGTGGGACTTCAGTGTGACCGCCTACAGAGTCACCTATGACTGGTGTGTTGGGTATGTTATAACACCCTATTGGCTGTAGTTGATGGGCACACATGAGTCTGTGGGCTATAAGTAAGTGGTGTTGTGTTTGGTGATGGGGGCTGCCTCTGTTGCCTACACAGAGAGTATGGAGAGGTTCTGCAAATGTCGTAGTCATACTATGTGTGGCCTGTGGTGGTGGAGATCTAGTGGGACTATGTGATGAGTGGGGTGTGTTGCAAATGTTTAATGTCCCCACATGAATGTCAGGTTCAGTCTGGGTTGGAGAGAGCATTACCCCCAGCATGGCTACATATGTGCAACTCCCACAGGCTGTAGTGTCGTATGTTGGGAGGTGAGCATTGACTGTGTACATGAGACAATTGCTCTATTGCCTCATGTTTGCCATACTCATCATATAGACAGGCAATAACACTGGTAAGTGACACTTGGACATGCCTGTATATTCAACCATGTCTCACAAGATATGTGAGGTACGTGTGTACAACAGCTGTTGTACTGTAAGCAAGCTGGAAATGTAAGGACAAACAGTGTACTTGTAGAAAATGAGATGGAATGGGTGCTATAGTAATTAGTAGCTCATGAAGTGCTTACATGTTCTGAACAAGTGCTGAGCACGAATATGCAATACAGATAGGGTGTTGGATAATATAAACCCAATGCAACCCACAAGTGGAGACGCCAGTCATAATTGGAGGTACTGCACTATTACCCTGCTGAGTATGGCCTGCAAGTCTATGAACCTTTATCAACGTAGATGTTAGCAGTACAGATGTAGATGACAGTACGGATGATTTCACACTGCATAGCATATCTGTGACAGGTCATAGAACATCATCACCCATACTGTGTTCCAGCTACACTGAGTATACTAGATGCACCTTCGTATGTCACAGGAGTGTTCTACCAGTGGCCTGCTGACAGAAGCAACACTACAAAAGGTGTCTGAGTGACATGTGCATATCACACCAGTGGCAGCTACAGTAAAACAGGGTTAATGTTTTGCACTCCCCCTTCATTGTAGCCCATACCACACAGACAAATGGGAGGCATCTGTGTATGTAAGGATGTGAATGGCCATGACCTGGGAGCAATAGCTGTCTCAGTGTTGTGGACAACATACAGAATGGGCTTTGTGGGTGAGGTGCGTGACATATGTGCACAATCTGACAGCTGCTAATAGCATTGTCACTGCTAGGTGAATAACCCTTTACCCATTAACTACCACCTAGGCAGTGGTCAAAATTATGGACACTGTGTGTAAGGGATGGTGCTGTGCAGTTCACCTCCCTGAGCTGGTGACGTCTCCAGGCCTATAAGGTAGTCATACGAGGCACCCATGTCATGACAGGGTGCCATCCATGAGCATGGAGATCATTGGACAGGCATACTCAACACTCGGGTGACCAATATCGGATCACATATCACCTTTAAGGGGTATTGGCCATGCATGGATGGGCGACACCAGCCTTCACAATCCTCACCTTCACTATGCAGCATGCTGGCTACCATTCATAAAGACATGTGCAACACTGTGATGTTGGACATGCTACACGTACATATCATGATCTGGAAGACATACGTCATGGACAGCCACCTTCCTACTACAAGGATCACCACATGATGGACAGATCCCTGTGCCATACATGTTACATACTCCTGTCATACCATGCAACCTGTCCATCAAAGCTGCACATGTCATCTCTGTCATACATGGTGCGATGACCACATGGTAGATGCATCATTAACTGTCTGGATCAGTAATGTGGCACTGATGCACATGGTGGTGGCAAAATGGCTGTCGGATACAGCTAGAAAACCTTGCCTGTACATGCTATAGTTGATAACCATCCCTGCGAATAACGTCCGGCTAGCCATTGTCCCATGTGTATCACATGTGCAACACAGGCGATATGTGGCAGGTTGTTGAACTGCTGTACAGTGCCATGTAGATGTATATGGCAAAACACATGCATGTAAAGGTTTCCGTGCGCATGTCTGCATTGTCACTGCTCATGTCCATTAAGGCAGTGTATGTGTTGATATGTGACATATACACAGCATCAAGGTCAACAGCATTACTGTGGACACATCCAGGCATGTGCTGATAGGTAAGAACACCAGTACAGGCAAACAGGCACGCCCACATTAAGACAGCATTCACATGGAGTATGAGCAATGTAATGAGGTGACACACATATATGGTGATGATATCCAATGCACAACGGGTGTTACATGTGTGTGACACAAACATGACAGTCGTGTCAGTGTCATGACCATTTGCAAAGATAACTGTTCATATGTACTAGATTTAATACAAATGTATGTGCAGCTGTATCTCTGTACATCTCTGTGATACTGTGACCTGTCTCTATCATTATGTCTTCCAGATAATGCCTCGTTCACGCCTGCCAGCGTATAGCCGCCTGGAGGATGATGCCCTCATACTGTACCTACATTATAACTATGAGGTGTTCTTCAACCATGTGCCACAGCATGCCCAGCAGTGTGACGACCTGTGGCAGGAACTTCGCAGGAGGGTTAATGATGTGGGTGGCCATAACCACACCTACCAGCAGGTGTGCATGCACTGCATGGACCTGATATAACATGTGAAACAGTGTGCCAATGCAATCGCCAGGGAAGAAGGTAGAACAGGTGGTGGGCCACCAACCCAGCCCACCCTCACAGCTACCGAGGAGCTACTGGCCAGCCTGGGGACGCTCTCAGAACAGCATCCACAAACACTAGCTGCCATTGTGGAGGTGTGTGTCTCCCAACCACCGAGCCTGGAGTTGCCTGGTAAGTCACTACTGCACATATAACTATTATATCCCATTTAGTTGCATGTATCACTGCACAATATGTAATGTAACATCATATGCAAGGTATGTTTACACACATGCCACATACTATAGTATGCTACCCTGTGTATGCACACATGTGCATACTATATGCTATTGTACAGGCAAATGTGTTAACATGCACAGTGCACCCTGTAGCTGTCATACAGTCATGGATAATGTTCAAACTGCTGTGTCACCCCTATACAGGTACCTCTGGCATGCCGTACAGCATCAGTCCATTGCAGGTGAGACAGTTATCAGTATCAGGCATGTTAATGCATAGATCTATTTGCCATGTGGCCAGTTAACTCATGTACACATAATGTATTGTCCCAGTCACAATATACAGGTGGCATCTGTCATCAATCACACTGGCTACCCATGTGCAATATATACAAACTAAATGAAACACCGGCATGAAACCACAGTATCTGTCATTGCTAGATGTGTGGACAGCTGTGCATACAACATTGGAGGTGTTGTTCAATGTAGGAATATGTACTATACATTGGAACAACACATGTGTGGTATGCAAACAGTACCACACAGTGAGCTGGGATATGGGCAGCCCACAGGATTCACCATTGTGGAATATGCCCCTGCAATGGGTGCACACATTGTGATGTGCCATCTGAAATGTCCCAGACATGTAGTGTTCCGGCTGCTATATTGTCTCACTATCCCATAATACATACCCCACATACCAAACATACAACTCTTTATCTGCATAACCCTGTGGACAGTGATGTATCTGACATCTATGGGTGTATGTCATATGGGACAACACAGACATGTGAGATAGATGGCCATCACAAACATTTGGCCAACACATGTTCACACATGGCCATGGAGGATGGCCAGAGACATGTAGCAACACACAGTAGATGCGATCTGTATACACCCTGTTGCACATTGTCCACACATGGTCCAACTATAGCCTTTGTTGAATGGTTATATAGTTGATATGGAACACTGGACATCCTAAAAGCCTGTGCACAGCTTGTGGAGTTGTCACATAATTCGACCATATAAGATGTGTTGAACATCATGACTGTGTCATAGCATGACAGTAGTCACCTGTACAGCTTCCACAGACATAGACACCACATCAGGCCACAGATACCGTACATTTCCCTTGCTGCTGTTGGACATCACTGTCAGCCGTGCACCTCGTGTGTGTGGTACATAAATGTCATGTGGGACATGGTGTATTGACAAGTCTGCCATGTGTGGACACGGTTGCCAGACAGCTATGACATTTTAGTAGCTGTGCAGGGGTGTCATCCGTAGGTCTTCCAGTGACCTGTCACAAGACACAGCATGGTTTAGTGTATATACACCTCAATGACGTGGGTCACAGTCCACAGTAGTTATGTAATGTGTATGCACGCAGTCATGGCTATGCACTGTGTGTGTATTCCACACTGTATAGCAATATAGATGCCTAATGATGCCATGCAATGGCACAGTGTCTGTACTTCACACTGTATAGCAATGTAGATGCCTCATACTACCCTTCAATGCTCATGCACATCTGCTAAAAGTGCATTCTATCTGTAGGGCATACAGACAACACTGCAATGTGATACCCATTACACCACTGTACATGTGTCAGGACACCATTGTGTCAGATATATGTGCATGTCAATGCACAAGTCAGCAGATTATATGTCATATTACATGTTAATGTCAAGGTCACATCGGCCATGTGTACTGTTAACCTGTGCTGGTCCACATGGTGTATCACAGGGATGCATGCTTACTACCATGATTGTGTGAACTGCATGGCTTCTGATATGACACCTGCTTGCTGCTGTGTGCACCCAAAGGATGTATGCTAACTACTACTATTAATGTCTGAGCTGCAAGCCGTCTGCTGTATCACATGCATGCGGCATGCCATCTGTCAAATCACATGCATGGTCTGTATCTGTGTCTGTGTCTGTGTGTCTGTGTGTCTGTGTCTGTGTCTGTCTATGTGTGTGTCTGTCTCTGTGTCTGTGTGTCTGTGTCTCTGTCTGTGTGTCTATTGTAATGTACTGTCTTTTTTTGCATTCACAGGTGATGTAGGTGCGTTACCCTCCTGCAGTCCATCTGATGTTAGTGTCCCCACAGACCCTGGCAGTGATGAACATATGCATGAGGTACAGGCAGGTTTGTCAGGGGCTGAATCTGTGCCAATGGTTGCCATCCCAGCTATGCCCCCCTCTTCCCCACACACAGTTCTCATGCCAACACATACCCCATCACAAGTGGCCATAGAGGAAGGACAGTCAGCGTGTGTTAGCTTGGAACAGGAGCATGTGGTGGCTACAGAAGGTGTATCTTCACACCATGGTGTCAGTGTAATTGACTGCAGATGTGCCACACAGGCATGTGGCCAATGCTGCTTGTAGGAGGACCTCCGACAGACATGCACCTGCAGAACAGAGCGCAGCAGCTGGTGTCACCAGATGCATGTTTCAGACTGTTATGGTGGCACAGGCACGTGCTGAATGGCAGAACAGAGAAGGGCAGAGGCTTCAGAGGGCTGCTATCCATTCTTTAAACGACAACATCCAGGCATTGGAAAATGCTCAACAGCAGATTGCTGATGTTCTGGACAGGCGATTGGGTGACATCATTGGAATCCTTGATCGTGGCATGACAATCCACAAGCATGAGTTGTCTGTGCTGGAACAACTGGTAGGAGTGAGGCGTAGGCCATGTGGAGGTAGGCCAGCTACACCAACTGGTGCAGGTCAATGTGAACACGCTACCTCACATGCCCACTCCCACTGTGCCGGTAGCAGTAGCAGTGCAGCTGGTGCTGTGCTGTCCACACCAGGACACAACAGGCCATGTGGACGTGGCCCATGGAAGTTCCCAGTGGGGACACGGTTCCAGTGGACATGTGCCATCAGACAGTAGCCAATCTGTACCTCTGCCTGGTAGTGCCCATGCAACCCCTGGCAGGCACAGGTCATGTAGCCATGGCCAGACATAGTGAGCTGTACATCCTGGTCTGTACAATCTAGAGCTGTCAATAATACCCCTGTGTAGGCCGGACACATGGCAGAACTGTGTGCACACATACACGCACACAGCAGAAACATCTGTAGGGCACCGCAACACCCACATGCATAACAACCACACATGTCCAATCACCGGCCCTAACCCACACACATGATGTCATCCATTGGTGCAGCCTATGCCCCTGGCAAACATTATCACCCTGTGCATATGATGATGCCAGTGCCACATCCCTGTCATCCACACCATCGGTGCAGGGACATGCTCATATGGTCTGATGCACAGGGTGAACAGAATAGTGAGATAAGTGTATATTACATTTGTTGTGTACTGTTGACATGCACCAGACATACCATGTAGTACAGGTTTAGAATGCATTGTTATATGTTCACAGTATGTGTCTTGGTAACAACAGTAACAGCATGTTGGTAATTTTGCCCTGCTTCCCTCCTTAAGGTCTAATTGCATGTGCCATTATGTTACAGTGTTTGCAGTTAGAGTGCATTGTTGTATGTTCACAGTATGTATCTTGGTAACAACAGTAACACCATGTTGGCAATGATGCCCTGCTTTGCTCCTTAAGGTCTAATTGCATGTGCCAATAAGTAGCAGTGTTTGCAGTTTCCCATGTGTAATTGTAGAGTACTCACAGGCATGTATGGCAATACCAGCATGCTAAACGTAGCCTCAACCTCACTGTTAGAAAGGCTACCATTCCACAGATGTCCACACATCTACTGATCCAGAAGCATTTATTTATTTTATTTTATTTATTTATTTTACATTTGTTTACCGGGCTAGTCTAACTGGATATATTTCCATTTTCAGTAGAGGCCCAGGGAGAATAGCTCCAGTAGTAGACAATTTGATTTTAAATTGGAAATTACATTACAATACAAAACAATACCAAGATGTGAGTCATAGTTATTACATAGTAAATGATAACAGTACAATAAAAATGCAGGAAGCATAATAAAAATAGAGATAAAAGTTGGTATTACATTAAATGAAGGGATTATACAGGTATATGTTAAAATATTTACACTAATACCAGTCATAGAAGGTAATTATAGAATTATGAACTGATGTGTTTTGTGATCGTCAGAAGGAAGAAATACAAAAGTATGTTCGTGTATGTTCATCAGTTCCAGCTCTGCAGCAAGAAGTATGGAATGAAGTATAGGAAATTTTGTAGGAGGTGGAGATAATATTATCATGTGAGCTGTTTAATAGGCTACAGTGGCTAGAGATGTGACATCCATACCAGGTCACATCACAGGTACAGTGACATGGTGCGGGGGGTTTACACAGCGGTCTGGGTGATGTCAAGGTTAGAGGCCAGTTGATAGCATGAGGCCTCACTGTGTAGCAGTAATACACTGTCACATTACAGGATGAAAACATGCACAGACATACACAGAAATACACAGTAACATGCCCACATACACGAGGTCAATGACACTATAATGCACACTCAATAGTGTTGAGGTGAGGACCCCTGTCTATGTGGTAATCACCTTCACAGTACTGTGCACCAACATGACGCGACACAGAGAATGAACATGTACAGGTAGCCAGTAAGGCTGAGACCGACGGCATCAACAGGGTAGTAGACTGCATCACCATGAGGGGTTAGGGATCCTGTCTGTTCTGTATGGTAGCATACACCCTCACTCCATGCACCAGACAGCCAAACATACATACACACACACACACACACATACACTGTGGAGTCCACAAATGTCATTCACATAAAGATAGCTGACATGTGTGTGATACACACACCACCCCTACCTATGTCTTGCTTTCTACACTGCAGTATGTACAGATCTCTACAACAGTGTACAGGGGTGTGTAACAACTGGGATGTATTCCCCACCACACGTGGCATATATTGTCACACAAGCAAACACACATGGCAGTACTGTGAATCATACACCTGCGATATGATGATACGTCTGATAGACATGCAGCAGTATTGGCCGCATTATGTGTTCCAACGCTACCTTTGGCAATTGTGCTGCTATATGTACATGGGAGGACGTATGTGTTACAGGTGTCAAGTGATTTACAGTCAGTAACACCCTGACCACTGTGTAGGTTGTATGTCTTCACCTTCAAGTAACAGTAACATAGCATACTGTTTGCACATGTCATGGTAGGACAGCTTGTGACCCACCTGTGAGCTGTCTTCAGCAAACATCCATCTGCAAAGGTTGACCACCACTTTATGTACACACATCCGTCCATACCTGATGTACATCCTACTGTACTGTCAGTATTTCACCATATACAGGTGTCAATGATGGGGCTGCATTGCAACTGCAAGTTGTAGTTAGACACAGATGAACTGCATACATCAGCTACTGCACATGCATGGTACCTGAATGCACACTACTACATGTACATGTGTGTTGGTCCTACATTCCTGTCATGTAGCCATGTTTGTATGCATTGCAATTGGTGGACATGTGTGATGACATACATGACACATGGACTGTTGTATGATATGATGGTTGTCATGGGTAACTAGTACAGACGGAATGTTACCTCAGTCAACATTGCTACCTTATGTACTGTTAGCATTCAACAGCCATGGACTTACCTTCCATGTGCATGTGTGTGATTGCTGTAGCCACTTGTCTGCATGGAGGACAGCAAAAGCTATGCTATGCACATATGTGTTGTGTGTGTGTGGGCCATGTACATAGCCACGGCAATTACATGTATGTCACATCCAAACATGAGTGTTTTTTGGTGTACAGAAACAGTCATCTGTTACAGCTGTATAAGACCCAGGGCCCCTGTTATGTGTAGAGCCGACCTGGTTATGAACAGTGGTATCATTGCATTGCATAACACATGATGGAACCCTGTCAGTACATGTGTAGTCTGCACAGTTGCTGTAGACCTATGTACAGTCCACTGGTCATGAGTAACATGGTGCTGTAGTAATGTATGGATGTGTGTTGCTGGTCCAAGGACATGGTGATGTCTGAGAGCTTCATAGTAGAATGCGGCATTTACCACTGTGATCTGCACCTGAGACATCTGTGATGGCTCTTGAGTATGTACTGGTCAGTACATGTGAGTGGTCTTCATGTACGTGGGGCACTAACACCTGGAGCGGTCTGACACAGTCTTATGGCCCACATGTCTGTATCTGAGGTATACGGTGGTAGTGCTATTGTGCACAACTGTGCCATATGCCAGGTGTTCCTCACTGCAGAGATGTCCGCATTCCCCATTTTTGGATCTGGATTGTCAGCTGTGATTACGAACGCTACACATCTAGCACTGATGACCGGTGTCAGATATATGTAGTGCAGCTTTCATGCTAATAATGTTCACTATCGACACACTGTACCCTTCTGTGTTTAGAATCCGTGTGCATACAAGACAGCCCTTTGCTACTACTAAGTGTGTGAGCATGCCCAGTACGCCGTTGTGCAGATGGACACACAGTACATTCCAAACGGACGTGTGCTACTAAGTGTGAACATGCCCAGTGACACCTTGTGTCGGTTATGTGCCTCTGTGTATGGGCATGACCATTGAAATCCTGTATAGCGATAGTGGTCATCCAGGCAACAGATGTCCATACCCCACGTCAGGATGGATTCCTACATTGAACACACTGGTTGACTGTCTTAAAGGGTGTACTGTCTGTGGCGCATCTCGTATCTATATAGTGTTGTAATAGTGCTCCATAGATAGGCAGTTGTCCTGCTTACAACACTGATGTGTGTTTGTCTCCATCTACCTTGGGACAGTAATATGCTTTTAGACTGCTCACTCTCCATACATTCCCTATCGGCATCTTTGCCTTTGCTGATGATGTCATCCACCTAGAAGTATGCCTCTGGGAGTGCTGTGTTCCAGTAATCTTGGTAGTGCGTTATGTAACTGCATAATGCTGTAGTGTGATAAAGTAGTTAGGTGTATGTTTGACTCCCAGCCCTGCCAAGTGTGTGTGTATTTCCAGCTGTCTGGGGACAGAGTAATGCTTTTAGACTGCTCACTCTCCATACATTCCCTAATGGCATCTTTGCCTTTGCTGATGATGTCATCCACCTAGAAGTATGCCTCTGGAAGTGCTGTGTTCCAGTAATCGTGGTAGCGTGTTCTGTAACTGTGAAATGCTGTAGTGTGATAAGGTAGTTAGCTGTATGTTCGACTCCCAGCCCTGCCAAGTGTGTGTGTGTGTGTCTGTGTGTCTGTGTGTTTCCAGCTGCCTGGGGACAGAGTAATGCTTTTAGACTGCTCACTCTCCATACATTCCCTAACAGTGTCTTTGCCTTTGCTGATGATGTCATCCACCTAGAAGTATGCCTCTGGGAATACTGTGTTCCAGTAATCTCGGTAGCGCATTCTGTAACTGCGAAATACTGTAGTGTTATAAGGTAGTTTGGTGTATGTTCGACTCCCATCCCTGCCAAGTGTGTTTGTGTTTCCAGCTGCCTGGGGACAGAGTAATGCTTTTGGACTGCTCACTCTCCATACATTCCCTATTGGCGTCTTTGCCTTTGCTGATGATGTCATCCACCTAGAAGTATGCCTCTGGGAGTGCTGTGTTCCAGTAATCTCAGCAGCACGTTTTATAACTGCTTAATGCTGTAGTGTGATAAGGTAGTTAGGTGTATGTTCAAATCCCAGACCTGCCAAGTATGTGTGTGTGTGTGTGTGTGTGTGTGTTTTTCCAGCTGCCTGGGGACAGAGTACTGCTTTTAGACTGCTCACTCTCCATACATTCCCTAACAGCATCTTTGCCTTTACTGATGATGTCACCTATCTAGAAGTATGCCTCTGGGAGTGCTGTGTTCCAGTAAACTCGGTAGTGCGTTCTGTAACTGTGTAATGCTGTAGTGTGATAAGGTAGTCAGGTAGTATGTTTTATGTTCTAATCCCAGCCCTGCCACATGTGTGTGTTTCCAGCTGCCTGGGAACAGAATATTGTTTTTAGAGAGCTCACTCTCCGAACACTCCCTATCGGCATCTTTGCCTTTGCTGATGATGTCACCCACCCAGAAGTATGCCTCTGGGAGTGCTGTGGTGCCGAACCTCTGTAGTGCGTTTTGTTACAGTGTAATGCTGTAGTGTGATAGAATAGACAGGTAGGTGCTCGATTCCAAGGCATGGCAGGTGTGTGTGTTTGGCAGTTATACCCTGTGTTGGTAACTGTGGGTGGCTAGCTGCGGGATGTGTTCAATGTGTTTTGTTGCTGACCTATATAGTGTCCACAGCCTGCATATTCTGCCAAGACACTGGGTTGTCAACACATACATTTGCCAATAGGTCTGGTGAGTAAATGTCAGCAGCCTACTCTTACCCTTAATACAGTCTGACACGTGTGATGCAACAAAACACACATGCCTTGATAGTAACAACACTACATGATGCAGGTGGCACATGTAGTTTCCTTTTCATTTCTGTGTAATGCTTTGCTGTCATGTGGTCCACTGTTGTGATATAAATGCAATATCGACATATGTGTGTATATGTATATGTGTGTATGTATGTATGTATATATATATATATATATATATATATATATATATATATATATATATATATATATATATATATATCTGTATATATGTATACATATAATATATATGATATATATAGATATAGAGAGATAGACATAGATATAAACATATATGTCTGGGGACATCAGCACTATTGAATGTTTGTGCCGGATGATCTGTACGTGATAACCTCAGATGTATGTATAACTGCCATGGCGTAGTGGTAATTCACATCGTCTGTTGTGTGCAGGGTCCCGGGTTGTAGTCGTGTAAACACCAGTTATTTTGTTGCTTGGAAGACCATGGGACATCGAATATGGCGATAGTAAGGCACCCGTTACCAGTTGTGTATGGATCTGAGCGCCACTAAGCAGTGGTTATTAATTTTGAGGTTCGGTCTGGGTCATATAACTATTCATTAGAAGACTATACTATGCAGGTGAGGTTGACAACAGTGTATCCCATTTATCCCCAGGGTGTGATGCAGATCCCTGGAGTGTATGTGTGTAGTTAGCTGGGTGCAGGGCCCGAATATAGTTGACAGCATGGGAGGGGGGTCAGGCATACTGTACGTACATTGCAGAACTGTGCCTCGGGAGTGCTCCTGCTTTAGCACACATAAGCTAGGGGTGTGTCTATACCTGCCTGGTGACATTGGGAGGGACAAAAGCAGTAGTGGGGTAGTCAGGGTGTACATGCTGCACAAACAGGTGATGATCAGCACAATCAGCAGATGACATGGCCAGCCTGCACCTGAACAGTACAGTAATGTGAGCAAGCAGCATACACACAGGTTTCTTCTGCACTCTACACCACCGGTGTACACCTGCGGGGACATTTCACAACACAGTCCAACCAAATGAGAAGGGCTGCAGCAGGCAACATAGACCAACATGTGCAGGAGGCTGAGGGCAGTGAGGATGTGTATGCTGCCGAGCAACCCTTACTGGGGTGACATAAGACTTTATAGACCCAGGGTGACTTACCAGGGGTACATGAGCTGGGGATGGTGGAGCACTATGGGGTGGACAGAGACCTCCTACAGTGGCTTGTTGACCTGTGCCTGCCACGCCTAACACATCAAACAGGCTAAGGGAAACCCATCACAGTGGATACCACTGTATGTGTTGGCCTAGGTATACTAGCCACAGGTACCTCACACAGCACAAATGGGGATATCATGGGGATCTCACAGACATCTGCATCCAGAGTATTGCACCAGTTCACAGACGCCATGTCAACACATGCTAGTGAGCACGTATATGTCCTCAACTCACGTGATTAGTAAACTAGCAGTATGCATCTCTTCAACCACATGGCTGACTACCCTGGGGTACTGGGTGCTATAGCCTGCACACACGTACACATTAAAGCACCATCTGGTGAGCGGGGTAAGGCCTACATTCACTGCAATGGCATACCCTCCAACAGCTAGGCCATATGTGATGGCCAGGGCATTAGATTGAATGTGTGGGCTGTCTGCCCTGGAAGGTATGATGATTCCGATATATGGCTTCTGACACATCTGTACCACACCTTTGCCAGTATGAACATCCCCTACAGTCTCCTAGTGGGGGATGCTGGGTAATCACTGGTGCCGTGGCTGATGACACCCATCAGCACTGCACACACACCTAAACACTCACACCATAATGAGGCAGATGCACAGGCAAGACATATAATTGAGCATGTGTTTGGGATGCTCAGGTCATGATTCTGGTATCCGGACACATCCAGTGGAGCCCTGCAGTATTCACTAGCTACATGCACACAATTTGTTATGGTATTTGCTGTATTACACAATCTGATCCTGCAGTAACAGTTGCAGCAGGAACAACATGGGGCAGGGCCACATGGCCCAACACCACTGCCAAGGCCTGTACACGCACAGTGTGACTTGGCGAAGGAACTACCTGAGCAGGGCCCAGTCGGTGAAAGGCCGTGCACAGTATGACCTGCCCTTGGCAAAGAGGCAATACAAGGCATATGCACTGACACAATAGGTACCACTGGATTTCCCATCTCTGACCCGCACACAGTACAATGGATGCCAAACATGACACTACCTGTGCTCGGCCATGTATAGGAGGTGCACTGTGTGCATCCGACATAGGCAGCCTTCCAGCACTGTCCTCAGGTCCAGAACACCCCCAGGGTGCATCTATCGACCTTACAATTGGCAGTTGTATTAGAATGTGTATTTACCCATTGCTATGGTATGTATGTGAGCATACAAGAGACTTTGGTGGCCGAATGTTAGGGCAGCAGACAGTACACATCAATAGTGGCATCATGACATCTGTAGCACATACGGGGGTCACAATGGTAGCCAGTAGTGCACAGGGTGTCCTAACCCACTGCAGATTATGGGCTGAACATCATGTGTGTCCATACAGCTCACACACATTCCATGCAGCTGGACAGGTGTGGACCAATACAGACAAATTATATATAATGGCCTATGGATATGCCCAATGAATGACCCCAACCCCCAAAGACACACACCGAATACAGCAGACCAAGCAGTTTGATGTAGGTTGTAAAAGCTAGGACGTCCAACACCACTATGCTGGTATTTAAAGCTGGGATCTGACGTACACTGGTATCCCTCCAACCAGCAATTTAGGTAGGTCCACACACTGACATGGAGTACCTCGCATACCAGTACAGTAGCAGCGATGTGTACAACTGTCAGCTGTGCCCCCCCCATCCAACCTACACATGTGAGAGTCATGTGCGCCACCTATGGTGCTGTGTAGGACTGTGGATGCAGTTGGATGTCCCCCCATGCTATGCAGACATGTAGCAACTGTCAATGCCACATGACCATTAGCTACCCTGCAGACACAGCATGACACCTGTCTGTGTAGAATAGAGGGGTCGGCAACACAGTACTGACTATCTGGACATGTGACACAGGCGATACAGTTGACCATACTTGGCATGCTCACACACATGACGGTATGACAGTAATGTTGGTCGACAACATGCGTAACAGTCATACTGGGCATGCTCACACACTGAAACACAGAACGACCAGGCATGTATACACCAGTGGTCCGGACATATCTGCCAGTACATTGCTATACTGTTGGATGACTGTGCTGTATGGTGTGTGTGTGGTCTATTGTCTGTACATATGCCATGGTCTATTGTTAATTCACATGAGCTATGTGAGCAGGGTACTGCTACAAACACGTGAATAGGATGGTTCTTTGTTTGCGGACAGACAGATGCCTTTGGATACGGACTGGGTAAGGCACATTCCAGCAGGTGGGAGCAGTTCTGCATGGGTTTGCACAGTGTTAAGCACTGCTGACCTCTGGCTACAGCACCTTATACCCGTTTAGACTCCACAATTCTTTGACAGTGCACTACTGGCATACTGGTAGATAAACACGCTTACAGCCGCGCGCTCACTGACATTTGTGCTTACATTTGTCACTTATGCTGGGTGTGTGCTATCCCTTGTGATGCGTATTACATCAGATTACATGACTACAGTATTGGGTATGTCTAACCATTTGGCGACGGCAAGCGTTCGACTGTACAGACTCGGTGGCCAGTCCAGTGATGTAATCATATTCTATGCGTGTTCCTCATACGATCTGCTCCCATCTGTCTGATACATGGGAACCGATACTCTGCAATGCTGACATGTGAATGTTATTTTGTTAAAGCAGCTGTCCGCCGAGTCATGCTACTGCATACCGACTGTATGTTTTCCACCTTTCAGATTGCACAATGGGAGACTGTAGGAGTAACACCTTTCCCACTTTGCATGGGACAGTCCCTCATTAGGCATATGTCATGTGACAGTACTCTAGCCATTGCAACTGTCCTGATTAGGGGACATTCTCATATTCTATGTGTCTGTAGTGGTTGCTTGTTACAGGTCTTGTATACCTGACACATCGATATGTTATATGTAGCAGCATAAGCAACTTTCCTGCTGCTAGACTACACTTTGATTTGTGCTGATATGTATATTTCTGTACTATGCATAGCTGTAGGTATGTTCTGCCCTGGTACGTCTGACATTTCTACAGAGCAGGTCCCACTTTGGCCTGTCAGAATGGTGGTGGCCCTATAGATCCTATATGTAGAGCTATCACATGTGTCAAGACAACACATAACCACAGCCAGTAGTAAACTGACTACTTCAACGGTTTGTATACGTTAAGGTTATTCTTGTAGCATTATAATTGCTAATACTGTTTCCTATTACATGTAGCTGTTTCTGATACAACAAATTAATTTCTGACACCACTACACACAATATATGGCCTCCTTTCCCGAACTCACAGGCCATGTGCCATAACATTCATTTTGCAGGACACAACTGCCCAGATGGGTGTGTCCCTCAAAGGCGTATGGGTGGAAACCTCATCTATTATGCTATCATCTACCTAAGGTGGTCAGCAAATTATGCACTTTCCGTCACTAGCAGACCTCACATACCAATGGGGGAGAATAAACACTGTATCAGGAACACTGCATAACACCCTGTGAGACACATTTAGACAATTGGTTCTATTAACCAGACACATTGACAGTCACAGAGCATATGTATTCATTCACGTTTGTTGAGGTACATGTTGTTTATGACTCATACATGTTGCATCTGTCATTACCTGTATTCCGCCACCTGTCCATCTAATATCACTAGTTCTGCAAGTGTTTAGTTGGACTTTGTTACATTCTGATTCATAACTATGGATGTCCATGCGAATCGGGTACACGGCACTGATTTGGTCCCTATGTATTCCCCTGATGGTTTACAGACTATCCGGTAGATGTGCTCTTCAGGTTTGGGAGGTATAGGCATCTGCTATGCCCACATAGGAATATTAATGACCTCCACTGGGCGGGCCTACTACATCTCTGCCAACCAGCACCTGCACACTTAAGCACATTATTGCATACCCATGGTTCACCTACCTGGCACCCCACTACAGCACTCATGACAAATACTTACTGTGAACGCAGCTGGGTATGAGCACACCCTTACACATTGCCCACTCACCCGTCTCGGGACACATGTATGTTTTGTCAACCCATGTATTATCACACTTGCACAACCTACTGCTCTGTGTACACCTACATCCTGCTCGCATTGATAACCACGGGTTCACACGTACAGTGAATTTTTGGGGTCCCGCAAGGGACACCATTATCCATGTTTAAAGTGTAGACCTTGCAGATCTCTCCCACTGGTGCTTTCCTGCCGGTGTTTTGGATAGCAGCAGTGTATTTATCTTTATTGCCTGTCTGTATGTCTGACCGGCCTAGCTGGGTGGTGTGGGGAGTACAACGTTTATTTATTGGACCTCCCAGTCACATATGCCCGGTCTGTAAATATGTTACCCCTAATTGCTGTAAAGTAACCTAGTTATGTACATGTGTATATCTACAATGACATATATATTTGTTTTGTGTGTATGTGTATATATCAATACCTGTTGTATGTGTGTGTATATATATATATATATATATATATATATATATATATATATATATATATATATATGTATATATATATATATATATATATCTATATATATATATATATATATATATATATCTATATATATATATATATATATATATATATATATATATATATATATATATATCTACGTTTTTATCTATATATACATCTGTGTGTCCATTAACCTATACATTTCCCGGACATAGACACTTACACATGTGTATTGTTTTATCTCTGCTTCAACAGCATACTATTGCCTTAGTCATTATGACACTGACACTTCACTCTGGTGAACGTGTGATCAGTATACTGCACTTTATACAGCAGACAGATGTCGTACGTTTTTCATGTCTGGGGTGCCGCTGATAAGTGTGATGTGATACAGTGTCATTTGACCTATTACTCATATGCGCAGCCTATTATTCCTGCTACTGTGTTTGT
Organism: Protopterus annectens; assembly: GCF_019279795.1. NCBI lineage: Eukaryota > Metazoa > Chordata > Ceratodontiformes > Protopteridae > Protopterus > Protopterus annectens. The sequence goes on along the minus strand of NC_056744.1, from coordinate 578,486,597 downwards.
TTATGTGCACATTCATATTATTAATGTTAATAGAATGAGTGTTTGTGTTACTGAGATTGTACATCAACATATTGATGTCTGCATGTAGTTGTGTCTTTCTGCTTTTCCCGGTTTGGGGTTGTCACAGCAGAACTCCCTTCTGCTCATGGTTGGCAGATAGGTTTTACGTGCCGGGCTGCCAGCCCTGATGCACAATGTCCGATGACGATACGCCCATTCACGCATATCTCCACGCAGATGACGGTCTATCTGGGAATCGCACCTATGTACTAGCTGACCTCCATGGGCCGCTCCATTGCAACCGATGCAACATACCCTAGCACTCCTGTGTCCATAATTGCATATCCATAGTTTCTCCAGCACACCCGTGTTGAGTTTCCATGCATAACAGCCATTATCCACCTGATATCGCAGCCATGACACACCTTTACACATTGCCCTCTCTAGAGCGTTGGGGCCCTACACACATTTTGTACCACCTCGTGTATTCACAGGGTGTCCATCCATTCATATTTGCACATACATGCCTTTCCTGTTGTTATGGATTACGAACAATTTGCGGGTTACAAGTGTAGGTGATCGCAACATGTACTACATTCCGTCTGTGTATAATGTTGACGTAGCACTTCAACAATGTTATGGCCACTGGTATAACCCTGCCTCTGGTGTGAATAATGGTGCTCTACTCACTCTTGTGCAGCTTTATCTGACATACACTGCGAGCACTTTATAATACCTTACTTGCTCTAGATTCCTTTCACAACCCTTATGTTTGCTTTTGTATTTCAGCGTTCATTCTATACACATATATATATATATATATATATATATATATATATATATATATATATACATATATATATATAATTGCATATTTCTTTTATGTCTGTGGATATTTATCTATACACACACACACACACATATCTATATATATATATATATATATATATATATATATATATATATATATACATATATATGTATCTATATATATAAAAGTTACAGCTGTACAAGACAACATACATTTGCTATGCAACAAGCTGCTTACAACCGTGCAGGCGCACTTGCATCTACTTATTGTGAGTTACATATGTTTACTGCCACTTCTTTGTGATTACATGTGCCTTATTCCTTATGAAAGTACCACTTTGATTGATGGAATCCAGTTAACGGCCCCATGTGAGACATGCGGTCACCTTTACATGTATAAATGTTGGTTTTACAGCACAGAGGCATTCATTACACAATAAATTATGTGCTATAGTCGTACTTGAACCGGGAATGCCTTTACGTTAGGCAGATGCTCTAACCACTACACTATTGTTGTTCTGCCTCATTTATATGTATACCCATGGTTCATAGCTACTCTGACATACGCCTCACCGCTTCACTTACGCAGCAGGCATCCATTCTCCTGCTGGGAAAACTGCAGTACTACACTTCCAACATTCCCTATTTCCTACTGCTCAGGACCCGTGCTGCATGTCTACTCACTCCAAGGATATTCATAACTCCTACGCTTATTGTCCTCGCACATACATGTGTTTGATTGTCAGGGTGTTCATGTGCTGGTCCTGGTTTAGGCTTGTCTGACTGGTGACTAGAACTGCCCTGTAGCTGTTCAAATATCAGACGTAGCACATGGACAGAGTTAGTCCAGATTTTAACATTCTACCTGTGTTTACAGATGCAGGTGTTTGGGCACCTCTGACCACATTATTAGGTTGGCACTACATAATATAGGGCGGGGAGTGATTCCACTACATAATACAGGGTGGGGGGGGCGTATTTCCATATGTTTCCCTTCACATTTGACTATTTCATTCATTTATATATACAATGAATATTATTCTGGACATCAGTTATAAATTCACTACAGGTATGCAATAGTCCTGTCAACAAATGTGACAGTTGGTTGGTGTACATATGTGTACGGACCTCTGTGATACTCGGGGACTAGTTTCTACAGTGACGGGGACAAGGCTATGACAAATCAGGGACAATCACGGACACTTCTACCATATTAGTACTATTAACTTGGAACGTGTTGACAGATTTGTATTACTACTTATTTGCTGCAGTTAAATGTGTCTATTACTCTTAATTGTTGTAATTAGTCATTCTCATTCAACACCTTTCCTCCAAAGGTCACTGACTTTGTGAGTGCTTACGAGACTGGCCAGTTATTGTGCGAGTACTCTGACCATTGGTAGGGTTGACACATTGTCATATGTACAGGATGGGATATATTCTGTGGACACCAGATTGTTTAGGCCAACACATACCCACAGTCAGTGCAGGTTTAGAACATTCATTATTTTCCTAGCTGAGAGCCTATACCTTTAGCACTTTAGTTGTTAGTCTGTTTCTTGTACGAATTATGTATTTTCTATCCTGACATGACTGCTTTAGGCAACTGTTACATGCAGTATGGTACATAGTTATTTCCTACAATCACAGGACATTTGGCATTGTATCATTGTTGGTAAGGACACACCTATCCACACAGTGACTGTCCCTCACACAGTGGATCAGGGGGTATCCTGTTTATGTCAGTGCCTTCATCACCCTATTTCCAAGTGCCACTATGCGAATGTGTGCAATATATTCTCCCAATTATTCATGTGGGGACACGTGCGTCACGGGCAGGTGTTTGATCCTGGGTAGTAGGTTCTGCATGACCGTCTAGGGCTGCACAGTCTCATGCACCACTACTGCACATTCAAACTTGTGTCCAGATGTCTACAGGACTGGACATCTTGTCTTGATACCCATTCTGATGTTTACACAAGTTACTTATCCCATGAGGGATGTCCAAAAACTTAACAAGACCAATACCGACCATTCTTTTGGCTTTATGAAAATGTCTTGGGGGGTTTACATGCAGGGGATACATAGTTTGCAATCCTGAAACTGCCTAGGGTGACACTGCCTACAACATATGAGTAGTGGTCACTATTTATAGATGTGGCTGCGCCAAGGTAGTAGACCAAGTATGGCTGGATTTCGTGGACGTTCAGGTATGGGGGTGGGTTGTGTACTGTGGAGGGGATGATGGGTATTCCATTATGCATCCAGGTGTGTTGCATTTGAATGGGCTGGTTCCATCAGGACCAATCTGTGGGTATGTGCCAGTGACATTTCTGTACATTTGTATTGCACATTTTAATATTCATATGTTTGTGGGATTGTGTTCTCCATTATGGCCTGTCAGGTTGTATTGCAGATGTGTATATATGTTCTTTGTGTTTCTTTCTGATTCACCCGCTGCTCCCTCATACACTTCCAGTTCACCTATTCTGCATACGACACATTCTCGCCTTTAAGGATTATACCATTACTCATCCCCCCCACACACATATTCCTGATACTCCATCCATCACTGCTTTAGTTGATGGCCCATGACACGGTCAAGGTAACACATTGCATACACTGCATATGTCAGGTACCTGTATGGTTGTGTTGACTACCCTGGCATGTTTCACCTTCCACATGCTATACATTACGCACATAGGTACACGCCCATACTTAACTTTCATGACATAGTTGGTACACCCGGGTAATACCAGTTCAACTGTGACACATCCTGACAAGTACGGCTTGGACTGCATATGTGCAGATTTTGGCCGACTGCTCTGATCATTGGTAGGGTGCCACCTTTTCCTATGTCCAGGATGGGATATATTCCGGACACATATCCGATTGTACTGGACAACACATACCCATAGTCAACGCTATGGATAATACTGTTCCTTTAAGCCTACATGTTGCCTTATTGTTGTAGCAGTTTATATGCTCCTTCTGTTTCATTTTCTTGCTTATTCTATTTCTTGTCACATATGGTATTTTAAATACGAACATACCTATTGTATGTGACTGTTACATGCATTGTGGGATATAATTCTGTTATACGGTCACTAGATATTTACATTTATCATGGTTTTGTTATGGACACATCTGCCCAGCTGTGTACTCTCCCTCACAATGTGGGACAGCTGGTGACCCTGACCATTGGGCTGGGCGTAGCTATTGGTGGCGCACTAACATGATGCATTTCACTTCCACTTGGTTTAACTATCTACACTGTGTTGGACTACGGGCACACGGTTTTCAATGTCATTTGTTCGAGGGATGGGGACCCGTTATTCCCTACCGTGCATTTGTGTTTGCTTCTTCATTTTGTGTTCACAGGAACTGTCTTGCATGCTTTGCATAGTTTCAGTATCCATGGACACTGACAGATGTGATTACTATTGCATGCAAATTGTTATATGCAAGTATTTTAGGTTGTACATCGACAGCTGACATTTCCATGCCTCTGTGCGGCACTTCAACACGCCCTACGCACTCGCGCTTGTTTCCTATGCATGTGACTGTGGCGGCAGTGTGCCTTCATTAATATGCATTTGGCACTACTGCACCATCTTCACACCACATGGTTGGTGCAAGCCTCACGCCGGCCTTGCGCCAAGCTTCATGAATCCGGGGTATGTCTATCATGTCAAGGTACAGGTAATTTTGGCGCTAACTTATATAGAAATACTATAAATGTAAGTGTAAGAATGGATTTTCTCTAGTAGATTTATTTCACACATTATTTTAAGCAAGCTAGGCCAGAAAATATACTTTTATTCTCTGGAAATCCTTTATTAGCAAGTTAGGCCATAAAGAATTTGTGTTCTGTAAAACATAATGCTACAGCTGCATGTTGCAATTTTAGATAAGACATGATAGTTATGTTTTGTTATAGACAAAGAAACATTATGGAATATTACTTACCTAGAAGAAGTAGGTAGAAACATAGTCTGTCATTGCATGTTGTCCTTGCTTTTATTATATTTTCTGTAATGAATGAATTGTGTAGAGGGAAAACATGCTTCTACTCAAAAATACAATATGTATGGAGGTAGTCTCTCACAATGTAGATTGTTAGGTATAGGAAAATAATTAATATTCAATATATAAATCATTGTCTATTAATATACAGTATATTAGAAAATCTGCTTGCAGGTGTGAAAACATTCTGAAATATACCTGAAATCATACTAGAAAATGACTTCATTATTTTTCTGTCAGTTTATACTCACATCAATTAAATATTGTATTATTTTCTGTTACTTTAAAGTGTGCTTCCTTCATTTTGTCCAAGTTGCTTCCAAGTCAAAGATAACATTTAAAAATATAATTAATTTTCTAGACTATCTATTAAGTAAACAACAGTGAGATACAATTATCATATTATTCTTGTATGGATAATTTATAGCCATCGTTGCAAAGTGGGGTTTTTTTGTGATATGCATTATAAAGTTCTTATTAAAACAGATATTTTATATTAAAACAGATATTTTATGCTATTCATCTATATCCATATGATGACTTTCATTTACTATCTTATTTTGTCCTCCTTTATATATTGTATATTGATTGTTGTTATTTTACTATACTTAACATTCTGCTTTGTGAGACACTGCCCCCATACATTTTGTATCTTTGGGTATCAGCTTTAATTTTACATTTATTCCTTTTAACAGTATACAAATTTACAGTCTCATGCATGGCTAAATTTTAGTGCCAGGAATGGCTGCTCTCATAAGCAATGTATACAAATCGGACTGAGCTTACATGGTCAATGCAGTCAGTGGCCAATACAGCACAGGCTAACAGTACCAGCTCAAAATCACACATATGACTGACTTTGCTTGTAAAAAGCATGGAACATCAATGCAGCAGCAAATATCACATGTGGGAATGGGCTAGCTTCTTGATAGCTGACAAATATTGAGACCTTTCATATATTCTCATAGTCCTTTCCTGAACTGACCCTTGTGGTAGATATGATGTTGGTGCACAGTAGTAAGGGCATGAGTTCTTAGCTTCTCACAAGAATATTGATCAGATTAATAATGCACTTACAAGTTTAACAAACAAATATATTCAGAAATTGAGATGAATAATGCACTCACAAGTTCAACAAACATATATATATTCAGAAATGGAGATCTACCTTTTCAGAAAAAAAATCTTGTTTAGTGTTTTCCAATATACAAAACAAAAGGAGGTAAGAATTTCTCGACTGTCATTTCTATTATCTTCCTGTAGTACACTAATGTAGTTTAGGTAGGTACTCTTTTATCTTTGCAGGGTGATTTAGTTAAGTGGGATATAGGGAGTACAAAGCCCCAGGTTTCTTGCCTATAAATATATCTGGTTAGTTTTTGATTATTTTCCATCAGTGGGTTGTGCATCAAAGTCTCAGTGGATTAATTTAGAACAGCTATAGTCAACCGTTTCATGTGTGCTGCCCCTCACCTTTCTTCTGAGGATGTATCTGGCCCAGTTATATTTCTCCAGCTATATAACTGACATCATTGACCTTGCACTGCTGACAGTAATATTGCATGTTCAGCTGGGGTGACACCGTATCTGTTACTGTTGATATTGTTATTTTTTTCTTACATAATACTGAGGGCACTGATGCTCCTTGAGTGTTCATGACTCAGGGCATATGTCTGATGGGAACAATACTGAGGTGTTTGGTGATGTCACCTGTATGCAGACAACAATTGCTGAGAGTTTAAGCACATTGCACATGCAGTCAAATTTCTGAATATGTAAGCAGACTCCAATCAAGGAAATGACAGTGATACTATAACAGAAATGCAAGCGACACAGATATCTATAAATTCAGGTTCTTCTAGGTGGATGCATCTGTAGTGGCTATATACAAATTACATGGTTCCCTAATAAGTAAATGTAGAGGATCAGGTATCAGTGCTGCATTGTATGTGGAAAGCCATCCCATCTAACTCTGACATTAAGTTACTTTCTAGGTATGACACGAAGACATATCCTCAAATGTACAGAGATCCATGAAGGCAAATGAAGAGATGATAGTTAGTGTCATCCAAGGCCAAATGTCTGCCATATCATATCATGTACATTATATGTGGTTGTGCAGTGCAACACCATTGTAATGTGTGCTATGCATGGCAGTGCACAGCAACACCACTGTGATGGATGCTATGCATATCAGTGCTGAGCAATACCACTGTGATGGATTTTATGCATGCCAGTACAGAGCAGCACCAGTGTAATGTACATAGTGCACACCGGTGCACCTCAACACCATTGTGATGGATGTTATGCATTCCAGTGCTGAGCAACACCACTGTGATGGATGTTATGCATTCCAGTGCTGAGCAACACCACTGTGATGGATGTTATGCATACCAGTGCTGAGCAACAACACTATGATGGATGTTATGCATACCAGTGCTAAACAACACCACCGTGATGGATGTTATGCATGCCAGTACAGAGCAGCACCAGGGTAATGTACATCGAGCACACCAGTGCACAACACTGTTGTGATGTGCACCATGCATGCTAGTGTAGAACAACACCACTGTGATGTATATCATGGGTACTAGTGGACAGCAGCACTGTCATGATGAGCACCATGCATTCTAGTTAGAGCAACACCACTGTGATGCATATCATGTTCGCTGCTGCACAGCAGCACTGTTGTGATGAGCACCAGGCATGTTGATACTGAATAATAACACTGTGATATACATTTGTGTCTGTGAAGATGGCACCATCCTGATGTACACTCTGTATGAAATTACACAGCATCCTTCACCACTGTGATATACAACAGGCATGAAGGTGCTGAGTATAACCAATGCCATATAAAATATGCATTTCAATGCATGGCAGCAGTATTGTCATGTACATAACAAACGAATGCTCTGAGCTATACAATTTTGATTTCATATGCTTTATGATATTTCTTGTGGTCCATACACTTTCAGTTAACTGCACTTTCAAAATAAAGTCTAGCAACAAATAGTTCTGCCAAATTTGGCTCAGTAAAAATGGATAACTGAAATCATTGACAGAGGTAGCACATAAATCTGTATATGTTAGGAAGCTAATGTACATAGCACATAAATCTGTATATGCTAGAACGCTATTGTACAGTTTTTATGTAGGAAAAACTGAAAGAAGACTTTGTGACAGGATTTACAAACATTTATATGATGTGAAGAAACAAAAACCACAGAAAGCCCTGACTAAGCATATTATGGAATTTTCAGACCATACTTTTCATTTTTTTGTGATCAATAGCATAACATTAAATAGAAAAAAAGGACCATGACCATTATACTTAGAGAAAATGGAATTACAATGGCAATTGAGACTGACTGCATCAGTTCCACCAGGTCTCAATGACCAAGTCTTAATTGCCTGTGTATTAAAATGTAAAGAACTTGAGAGGGAAAATGTATTTAAACCTTAGACTATTAAAGTTGTTTTATCAGAATACAGGCTTACCAGTGCACATACTTGGTTAATATGTAAGTTTTTGGCTATTTGTGTTTAAAAAGTTCAAATCTTAAAAAAATATACTTTTGTATTTATTTATGATACTCCTAGATGCATAGGAGTGTTGTCACCTCACAGCAAGACGTTGTCCCGTTCGATTCTCAACTAGAGCATCTTCTGTGTGGAGGCATGCGTGAATGAGTGTGCCTTCGTTGAAGGTTGTGCATCGGGGCTGGTAACTCAGCACGTAAAAATCCACTACCAAACATTAGCGGACCGGAGTTCTGCTGTGGCGACCCCTAACCGGGATAAGCCGAAAGACACAACAACTCCTAGATGCATAGTTGTATTTGTCATCTGCTTCCTGGTTGTTTAAGATTATTTTCTGTTATGTTGATGAGATGATACCTGAAATTTCATTTAGGTTGCACTTGTGTTTCCTTAATGACAATAAAGTTTTCTTTGAATCTTTGAATCTAATCATGTTTTATTGCAGCTACTTTCAGTGGTTAAAGAGGCATTCCTTTTCACCATGACAATAAAGTTTTCCTTGAATCTTTGAATCTAATCATGTTTTATTGCAGCTAATTTCCGTGGTTAAAGGGGCATTGCTTTTCACCATCTTCTAAACAAGAATTGGTGTTTTTTTTTCTGAGATAGTACACATGGCCATAATTATTAACTAATTTATATTTCACTATAAAAGATAGTAATGTATTTTAGCAGTTTACATGGATGTGTGCTTGCATTGTGCTCAAAGAGGATTTGTATGTGAACATTACAAAATAATTAAGCCTAAATATAGGAAGTTCACTTCAGTCTCAGTATGAACTCAAGGATGGATTTTAATTCATTTACCTGCAGGCAGAGTGATTACATTATGACAGTAAACCACCTGCACGCTATGTTTTAAAAAGGCTTTTGGGAATTGCAGAATTATGTTCTTGCTGAGATCATATTAATCAAATGCTGCCAAAGGAACTATATCCATACTAATAAATATTTAAATATATGTGTGTGTATTTATATTCAAATTCTCTTCTGCCTGTGGATATGAATCTCATCAGGTTTTAATTTCTAGTAGATTGTTTCATCTACCTGCTGAAAAAGCTAAGAGCAAAATGGTGATGATGATGATGATGTTGAGTTCTTAATGACTGCAATAAGGAATGTCTCACCTGCCCTTGCAGTTCCTTGTTATATTAATGCAGAGTAATAGAGATTGAGGGAGGTTGTAAAAGGACAGGCAGCCCACAAACACAGACGTTATCTTGAGTACTTTTACTTTGATACTCTTCATGATGATTACTGACAGAACGTAGTAACATTTAGATCCAACTGTTTATAAGCTCAGCCAATGGCACACTCCTTCATCTCATTAGCCAGTAACTCAATATTAAAAAGCCAGGGGATAAAATATAGCACCCCTTTAACCTTTTATGACATATGCATATACACCAGAAAACATGTTTAAAATTCCTCACTCACACAGACACAATATTCCTCGTTAGCAAAGCATTATATTACTACGATTTTGATAAAGTGAGTAAGACACATATATATGTCATGGGAAAAATGTATCTACATTTTATATACCAGGCCACTGTGATATGTGGAATCTGTATCTACAAAAACAAGTTGAGCCAGCAAACTGTGACCTGAAAAGAACATTTATTAATTATAATAGCATAAAGACAAATAACCAGACCGGTTTCGGCTGGTAAAAAAACACAGCCTTCATCAATGTAAACCAGAAGAGTCAAATGCTACAGTTTAAATACATTCAAATGCAACTCCATTGGTTCATTTTCAAAATTGCTCATTGAGGCCAGGTGGGAACAATCCATCTAGCTTTACAATCCATTTATTTTCTTTAGAGTCTAAAATAGAATGCCATCCTGTTTTGTTATATTTGTTGCCCTTGACCATATCAATGATCATGAAAGTCAATTTTGCAGTTTTGTGTGCCAAACAGTGTTTATACAAAGCATTGTTAACTTTTTTGTTTTTAATGTTACTTACATGTTCAGAGATTCTGAGCCTGAGAGGATGAGATGTTTGTGCAATGTAAAAGGACCCGCAGGTGCATGTTGCCAAATAGACTAACCAGTCACTGCTGCAACTGGCAAAACATTGGATGTCATAGACCATGGCACAATTTCTACTCGTAAATTGTTTGGACTTGGTAACTTTGTCACAATTGATACAGTGGCCACATGGGAAGTAGCCAACCAGAGGTTCACCAGTCAAGGTGGTTTGTTGTAAGTGAGTGTGCCCAGTGTCATGTGTATGTTTGTAATGGTTAAAGCAAGATGCCAATTTCTTACCTTTGCGAAATGAAAACAGGCATCTGTCTGGTATTATGTTGGCTAGTTCTTGATCACATTGTAGTATGTTCCAGTGTCTATGTATGCTGTTGATTAATGAATCAGAGTTCCTGGCATAAGTGGTTACAAACTTTTTGGTTGGGATTGTGTATACAAAGCCGGACTATCTTATGATTGTTTATTTTATACCTGTCCGATTTTTGAGCAGACCGGAAGGTCGTTGGACACTATATGGGTTTCTTTAGATGCTATTTTTGATCACATTTTGTAACAATACAGTGATTACTTATGTAGGTGGCTAACCACTTTATGCATAGGAATGTCTGTTTATTTTAACAGCGTAATACATAATAGTATGTGAATTTTGTGTTTGGCCAGCTGGCTGATGTTCATATGACTTTGGCATCAGGTATATAGGGAACAGATATCAACAAGCTAAGGGAAACAGGTCTATGTATTGCTGTCCTTTGAAAATCTTTTTGTCCATTTTCTTACTGTTTGGTCAGGAATGAATATTTAAATATCGGACTGCCTAGCTGGTCCAACTTATACCAGTTTTATTTTTGATGAGACCGGAAGGTGATTGTAGACATTCTTGTTGTTCTGACTGTTTTTACAGCAATTTAGTAATTTTTTGATCAGAAAGGGCAACTGCCATATGCATAGCTATGTTCCTTTTTCATTGACAGTATATTTCATCTGATTTTCGCTGTTTAACAATTTGTTGGTCAAATGTTTGCATTCAATTTGCATAAGGTACATGGGGAACTTGATATAGAAAACCCATTATTAGGGGTCCATTAATGCCTCTAATGGTTTTCTCAATAGTCAGGTATTTAAGGTGTGTGGCAGGTACAATATCTATTTAATTTTCTATGCCATTGGCTATATTATAACTATAGCCCATTTATAACTGTTTATTCAGTATCAGTCTTCACAGCATTATTATTCTGGATCCATTCTGGATCAACTGCTGTGTTTACCCTACATTGTTTGACTACTTGTATAATATCTCTGAATCTTTTGAGCATACTAAATCAAGGGTCTTCTATAACCAATCATTCATGTTACACTTCAGGTACATTCTTTACACCATGTGGGGTTTTGAACACAACCTTAGCCTTAGTATATATCATTGAGCCTGGTGCCAGTTGCCCTATGAGTTCCTGTTTTTTTTCAATAATTTTTTGGATTTGGGATATTTTCCATTCAATCATTGGTTGACACCTTGGTCTTCTTTGATTTTTATACTGGTCTTGTGCTACATTGTTGCTCCCAGGTTATGATAACATACTAATAATGATATTGTTGTTAGCTGATTTCCTTAATATTTCTCAATAATAACAAGGTTATTCTCTCATCTTGACCCAGGGTTTTGTCCTTTGACCTTTTTCAGTCTTTATTTAATATGAATAGATCCAATATTTGTTTTGTGCCCAGGCATTAGCTTCCTATATTTGGTGAAGGGACATAGCAATTTTGAAACTGGCCAGTATTTGGCCCTGGCTCACTTTGGTTATTATTGTCCTTTCAACCCATGATTGGTCATGGTCCTATGATACTGACATAGCAATCCCAATTATTTTGGGCTAATGCTATTATTGTCAAATATCTATATGGGCATAAAATATACTGTCAATATTTTTTATGAGTAGTTGATTTTTTGTTCTTTGGAGTCTAATATTGAACAATATTATTATTATTGCTATCAGCAATTTCTGATAAAGCACCAACATGGATTTACTCAGTTTTGTCGCAGGTCTATCAGCAGTCAGAGAGGATCTTGGAGCATTTGGGCTGGGTCCCACTATAAACAATGGTAACATTAGTGACCCCTTGGGGCCTGAGTCCACTTGTGGTCTAGCCTTTGATAAGCTGCATAAGCATCTTAGATCTTTAAGATTTAATTTTCAAGGTCTATATGGCCAAAGGTATTACACCAAGAGGGCTCAGAATCAGAATACAACCACATGTGGGCGAGGCTGACGAGGAGTTAAATAGTCAATGGGCAGCTATACAACAACAGGCCACAATGTCTTTCTTTGAGGCCTTGGCCAAGTACCATGATAGAGTAATTGACCGTGAGATCAATATAGTTACCGAATTGTGCAATGAAGTACAACAATTTGAGACTGACAGTTTTTTCACCAAACATTTGAACAAGGTGACAAATGATCTTAGCAACCTTGAGGAGCAACTCAAGATCAGAAAAATTAAAAAATTTCAGCGTGATCAACTAGATTACCAGGGTGCCAACCCTTTTAGCAATTCTAACAAACGTGTTAAATTTACACCAAATCAACCTAGAACTCCAAAAAGAAAAAGGCCCAGGCCCATCCTTAGGAAACGAACCACAGACAATGGTTCATCCACTGATGACCCATCATCCTGCACAGACAGCGACTTACACTTAGTATCAGATTCACCGACCCCCAAAAGGACGCAGGGATTTGTCCCTTTAGGACAAAATATAAACGAGGGGGGAGGAAGCACAGGAAAAATCAACAACATTCAAAGTCTGTTGAAACTAGCAACACAGAAATAAGCAAGAATGTAAATGTAAATGTTTTAAATTTATCAGACTTTGTTTTGTCACCCACTCATTTGTCTATTCTCAATAAAGGTCTTACTTTTATCCCCGGTTTTGTGGTATCTGAGGATGTCCTGGCACAAGATGTTATGTCTTTTTGCAGAATTCTAAATCTTAAACTGCAGTTTGGTGATCTGGATGGTAATTACAATCATGACAAATTTTTATATCACAAATCTAGATACCTTCCTCCCATGCATCCAACTGTACACCAGTTTCAGAGCAGTATTCTCAAAGATCTGCACTATTCTGGTTTTGACACTCACTTCAGACTCAACAACCTGTCATTGAGTGAGAAACAGGCAATTATCGAATTACAGAATAACAGGAACATAGTCATCATTTCTGCTGACAAAGGTGAGGCGGTAGTAGTCATGAACTAGTCCGACTATGATAAGGAGGCCAAGAGACAACTTTTGGACAGACGCTATTATTATGAAATGTCAATCAACCCCACTTTTAGATTTAAGAAACAGATTGATGACTTTCTATCCATTGCTAGGGATGAAGGTATCATTACAGAAAATGTGCTGCAGCAGCTAACAATTCAGGACTCTGCCAATCAGTACATCTACTTTTTACCCAAGATACACAAGGATCCAGTTAATCCACCAGGTAGACCTATTGTGTCAGGTAGGGGATACATCACGGAACCACTATCTATATTTCTGACCAAATATTTGAAGCCTTTATTATCACGGGTTCGTTCATGTTTACAGGACACTACTGAATTTCTACAAATTATTTCTGACACACAGTTGGAACCGAGGTGGTTAATGTGCACACTTGATGTCAGCGCTCTGTACACCAACATTCCTCACAAGGTAGGTTTGGAAGCTCTGGCCCATTGGCTAAATGTGGCAGATTTATATGAACCAGACTTCAATTCTTTTCTGGTTGGTCTTGCAAAACATGTCCTTACTAATAACGTCTTCTTTTATCAGGATACGTGCTACTGGCAAACCAAGGGTACAGCCCCCACATATGCTGACCTTTTCATAGCCTTCATTGAAGATCATATCATTTATGACAACAGCCACAATATATATTTGGATGAAATCGACATCTGGAGATGTTATCTGGATGATTGCTGGATGGTATGGAGGGCAGATGTGGAGTATTTAGCATAATTTATTTCTTACCTGAATGATAACAAATGGGGTCTACAATTCACAGCAAACTATCATGTAAGAACCATTACCTTTCTTGATGTTATGATTAACCGACAACCTGACCATACTTTAAGCACACAGGTTTTCAGGAAGTACCCCAAATACAACACTGTCCTCCACGCATCGAGCTTTCATCCTCCTCACATCGCTAGAAACATCCTGAAATCTCAATTTATATGTATGAGGCGGATTTGTTCCCATGAAGCTTCTTTTCAAGAACACAGACAGGACCTGACCAACAGATTCAGATCCAGGGGATATCATATGGGACATGTCCTGCAAGCCAGCAACTGGGCCAACACACTACACAGGGAGGATTTGTTAACCTACAAACCACGGAACAGGGAGGAACCTCAACCTATTAGGTTTGTAACCACTTATGCCAGAAACTCTGATTTATTAATCAACAGCATACATAGACACTGGGACATACTACAATGTGATCAAGAACTAGCCAACATAATACCAGACAGATGCCTGTTTTCATTTCGCAAAGATAAGAACTTGGCATCTTGCTTTAACCATTACAAACATACACATGACACTGGACACACTCACTTACAACAAACCACCTTGACTGGTGAACCTCTGGTTGGCTACTTCCCATGTGGCCACTGTATCAATTGTGACAAAGTTACCAAGTCCAAACAATTTACGAGTAGAAATTGTGCCATGGTCTATGACATCCAATTTTTTGCCAGTTGCAGCAGCGACTGGTTAGTCTATTTGGCAACATGCACCTGCGGGTCCTTTTACATTGGACAAACATCTCGTCCTCTCAGGCTCAGAATCTCTGAACATGTAAGTAACATTAAAAACAAAAAAGTTAACAATGCTTTGTATAAACACTGTTTGGCACACAAAATTGCAAAATTTACTTTCATGATCATTGATATGGTCAAGGGCAACAAATCTAACAAAACTGGATGGCATTCTATTTTAGATTCTAAAGAAAAGAAATGGATTGTAAAGCTAGGTGGATTGTTCCCACCTGGCCTCAATGAGCAATTTTGAAAATGAACCAATGGAGTTGCATTTGAATGTATTTAAACTGTAGCATTTGACTCTTCTGGTTTACACTGATGAAGGCTGTGTTTTTGTACCAGCCAAAACCGGTCTGGTTATTTGTCTTTATGCTATTATAATTAATAAATGTTCTTTTCAGGTCACAGTTTGCTGGCTCAACTTGTCTTTTTGGATCCTATTTGATATTGGAGTCGTGCAATAGTCCTCGTGCAGGAGGTTGATTTTGGGTGTTGCAATCTGTATCTACCCCAAATCTCACATATACATTTACTATTTTCTTAACTAGGAAAGTAGGCAAGTAGGGAAGGGATCACATTTAGATCACATTGCTCATTTCTGGTAAAGGCTGAAAGGAATCATATTTTATCTGAAATGTCCATACCTCCAGCTTCTATGAAGAAATAAGTTGAGTTTCTGTGGCCTTCCTGCTTCCACACAGTTGCCAATACTGCTTTATAAAAAAATATGGTCCTGCTGAGTCAATTGTTTTTCTAACACATATGTAACATTTTTCTGGGTCTATATTAGATAATCGAACTTTCAAAAGTTCGAGTGTCATATGGTCGACACCATATGATCAAATTTTTGAAAGTTCGAACATTTTAATGGAGATCTCCGTAGAGCATGGAATGGGAACATTTCCCTTTTCTGCACTGTAGTGCAATCTCAAAGTTGGTATATTTAAAGAGCGGGGGGTGTAGGGTGCAGGGGGGCTTACACCCTTCTTAAAACATTCAGGTAGGTTATTTGTGTAGTTTATTTATTTTTTATTAGATATTTGAACTTTTAAAAGTTCAATCATATGGTGTTGACCATATGACAGTCGAACTTTTGAAAGTTTGATTATCTAATATAGACCCCATTTTTCTAATACCTAATTTTTCAAGTATTAGTCATTGAAAATAACCCATAGAGTCTGCTTCAACATGACCCAACCACATTGCTTACCTAAAGCAGTCATTTTCATTCTACAGATATCTTCATTAAGTATTAAGACTTCATTTTATTTGTTCCACTTAACTATAAACTATGCTTCCTTCTTTGACATCTGACTGTGCCCCAGTTTTTCTATTAATCTCTGTACTGCTTTTTTATTGTTCTAAGTTTATAAACTGGCAGATAATGTAAAGGGTTAATGTCAAGAGTTGTCAACTACCTGTATCCTGTAGTCTAGGGACTAATTTCCATAGCTTCCATTAGCCCACTACATGACAGAACAATTCAAGTAACTCAAATATGCAGTGTTCTAGGAGGCAAGTGGGAATTAGCTAGGCTCACCAATTGTTCTTGGACCAAATGTCTAATAACTATATATAAACCTTGCCTAGTAACTACATGTGAGCCTTTTTCCACTACTTTGAATACACTGTAACTGTGTCAGATATTTTAATGAATTGCACACCACTGTGAAACAATTAGAATTATAGGCTTCAGAGAGACATGACTGTTTCCTCAAAAAAGTGCTGCAGTTCTGTTTGGGGTATTTTCATCCTAAGGATCTTATATTTTACCCTCATTCCCACATTATCTATCCTCACCCGCCCCCACCGATTCTAGTACCGTTACCATACCAATTACACAGAATAACACTGATCAAGGTATTTTTGGTAGTGTCCTTTAATGCGTACTGATAAGATGTAGTAATCTATTAGTGCAGATGTCCATTCCAAATATTTTCCCATGCTTCATAGCAGCAGAGTCCTTATACTCAACCAAATCTAACTATTTATCCTCATCAAAATCTTGAGTAAACTTAAGATAAAAGACATATTGTTCCATATTTAACTTAAAAGGTCCAACAAAATCTTGTTTTATGAAATAATAAATATTTAATCAATAAAGTTAACATATAAATTGATGTTGGACCAATGATATGATTCAAATGCAAAATATGTTTCTGAAAGTTATATAAATAAATTATAATAGCTGGATGCCATTGCTGCCCCTATCTTTACTCATATATTACTCTAAAAAAGCTGTCCTTAACAACAAAAGTAATCATTGTCTCATATGAATCCTAGAATCTCTGTCAATAACCTAACTATTGTAGATGGAAAAAAATAGTATGCCATCATTTGAAAATCAAATTGCAATAATTCTTTTTATGGCCACTAAAACATCACTTCTATTAAATGTAATATTCTTAATTAAATCTCTAAAATCAAATTATTATTTTATATAAGATAGAGTGCATGCAATTATATCTATGAGCCAATGCTCCATGTGAATAGTGAGTGGCTATGTGTTAGTACCACATGATGCTATAATAGGTCTTAGCAGGGGTCACATGCAGTGTTATGCACTTTGGAGATTTCAACAATAGCACTAGTTTTAGATTCAGTGCCCAAACATATTCTACAATGCAAGCTGTATCAAAGCCAGGTACCTGTCAAATCTTCAAACGCTCAAAATTTCGAACATTACATGGTCGAGACCAAGCGTTCAAAATTTTGAGTGCTTGAAGATAGACTTTCAATGGCACCATATGGTGCAGATAGGGAAAATTTCCCTTTTCTGCACTGAAGTGCGGTCTCGGAGTTGGTATATTAAAGTAGGGGGGGTGCAGGGAAGGTTGTCCCCCTGCCTACACTGTTAAAGTGTTTTTTTCTGTGTTTTCTTTTTTTTTTTTTATGTTTGAACATCCAAATGTCGAACATTTGGTCTCGACCATGTAATGTTCGACATTTTGGGTGTTCGAACATTTATCATAGACCCTTAAAGCCTTTCCTAAAACCAACCTTCAATATATGCTTCAATAGATTTAAAATTCCTCTCTATACTCTATTTAGTAATGCTTCATGTGAAGTGTTATTATTTTCATACCAAACATAATCCATAATGACAAGTGCACTACACTTAGCACCTTTCATAATTCTGATAATCTTCTTATTACATAAGCCATTAAATACAGTTCTTTGTTCATAAGTCCTGTTGAAAAATGTATTTCTATTAGTTTTGGACAAAGTTAATTTAATACCTACCTCACACAAGAATTCAAATGCTAGTATTTGAGATGTTAGATGCAAATCCATTTATACCAATAGTGTAGAACACTTGAAGGGATAGCAAAGCCTAACAAACAACACTCCTGGTTGGCAGCTGTTGTTTGAGGAGCTTTACTCCAAGTGTGAAATTCTTGGACCCCTCACCTCAACATCACCATGCAAGCAAATCTTAGTTACTGTTACTTGAGGTATGCCATATGAGGCATTGTCTTATATGATCTATTAACTTTGCTCCGTAAACAGCTTCTACACAGCAATACACATAATTAGTTTAAACAATCCACAGTTGTTATCCTGCAGTGAGTCCCACCTAGTGCTGTTATCTTTCAAACAGTATTTTGCTCATATTTGTTTCCACAGTCGCATCACTTTTGGCTACTCCTGCTTTCTTTCTTTCTTCCTTTCTTTGCAGATCTACTAACCTATATTTGATGACTGTACTGACAGAGTAATAATATAGCCTTTGTTTTTTTATTTATTTCTGGCTTTTATGTTTTAGTCTATAAAGTACACTACTTATATTTTTGTTGCAAAATTATCTCAAGATGCTGGTGTACATACTGATGGTTACCTGCTGTGGAGAAGGTGCAGTAGGATATTAGAAATTACTGTTTACACGTTTATAGGTATATACTAGGCTAATGGCCACCAGGGCTAAGTGATTTCCTTGTTTTGGTAATCTTGGGCAGTGTAGTCTCGTATGTCCTGCAGTCTCCTTTTGCTCACCTACTACTTTGTAGTCTTGTATTATACATTGCTATGGTCTCATTGTTTTACTTACCTAGTATGCACACTGTAGTTATTTCGTTAATCTCCTTGTTTTTCTTTCCAAGTACTCTGTATTCTTATTTATTTAGTTAGTTATACTTTGTTGACTAGGTTAGTCTAACTAGGCTAGTGGTGTCTTTCCAAGGAAGACCCATGGTGGTATTTCTACTACTAGAGGAAACTTGGCCAGGACATGAGGAAACCGCCCCATTTACTCATGTAGCCAGAGGATCATGACTGGAAGAAAATTAAATGGAGGCGAAGGAGGTGAAGAGTCAATGTGGGTGTCTCTCATTGCCAGGAGATGTGTGAGTGCAAAATGAAGCTGTACAAGGAGAAACTTTATGTGAAAATAATGTTGAAGTGGGTGTAAGTTGTGTAGGTTGAGGAGCCTGGTATGTGGAAAATATAGATATTCAAAAAGGTTGTTGGGGACAAGGTATTATACCATATGATTGCAGAGACTGAACATGATGGTAATAATGCTGTTGCTTGGTCGGATATTAGTAGAGGTTGCTGGATAACACTAAGACTTTGATCATGGGAAACACAGATGTAGCAGTGGCTGGAAAGAATCAGGTAGACATGGTGAATACATGACAGAGCTGTTTTTTATTCTGAAATGGACAAAAATTCATCTGAAGGAGTGCGAGTAAAATGATTTCTTATGCATCAGCTGCATCACAGGGTGCTGAGAGAAAGCAAGTTGCAAAAACATTTATAAGACAAAAACCTGTTATAAGAATTGAAACTAAAATAGGGACTACATTTATAGATGCATTGCATGGGAGGGACAGCATTATTAATTTTTTAGGCTTTGTTCCTGAAGATATAAGCGTACTTATACATAGAGGGCATGACACATTCAGTAAAGTGACAGTTAATTTTTATACTCTTGAAAAAGCAAATAAGTTTGTTATGCTGTTTGAAACCAAATCATATTTATGCTCATCTAGGTACAATTATTTAATAATGGGGTATGATAGAATGCAAAACAAAGTTAAAGTTACAATTTAGAACTGCTGATATGAATGAAAGTGAAATGAAAATATTTTTTGAAGAAAAGTGTAAAATCATATATGATGTTAAGAAATGCTATGACAACAGAAAATTGTGGAATGGAGGTTGAGCTGTATTAGCATATTTGGATAACAAACATGGGCATGAGATGCTTTTACCCAGTTTTGTGATTATTAAATGGAAAAAAAAAGAATGTTACGGTATTGGTGATATCCATAAGCATATCTTCACTGTGGAATGAGTGATCATTTGATAAACGACTTTCCTAAAAGGTGTTGTTTTCAGTGTGGAGAGCTGGACATGGGAGTAAGACTTCTGAAATGTTGTAGAGGAAGTGTGGAAGTAAAAATAAATACTGGTTTGACTGCGCTATAATTATAGAAAAAGTACATTAATTGAATTTAGAAAAAGGCAATGATGCTTCAGAAAGTGAACGTGTGGGAAGCACGCTGATGCCTAACAAAAAGGGAGGGAATATAGTTCATAAAGAAAGTTTGGAGGAAAGGAAGAAGTATTGTGCTACAAAGGAGAATAGATTTGAAAAGTTAGATAATTACGAATGTAAATGTGGTGTTGAGGAAGATGTAGAGAAGGGAACTGTTGGGCAAAGAGTAAAGAAAAGAAGGTACAACTGCAGCAAAAGAAAACTGAAAAAAGGAAGGATAATGTTAGGATTATTTTTTTGAAATGTTAACAATACAATTGATGAAAAATGCAGGCTAAATATTAGGACATGGTTTAACAAACAAAAACTTGATATTATTTGCTTGCTGGATATCAAGTGAATTAATTTGATGCAGAGAAAGCAAGAAGAATGGTTATTGGAGGGAAATAGTATGGAGTGTTGCTGAAGAAGTATGTTCTGGAGTTGCAATTGGAATCAAAGTCATTGATGTGTTGTGGTGAAGCATGTCAGTTGTGTTGATTGTAATATTTGTGATTGTAAGAAAGTATAGAGATTAATTGTTTTATATGTATCCACTATAATGAAAAAATAACAATTGTCTTTTGTAGAAATAAAGTATATGATGCCCACTACTGATATTATTATGACAGGTGATTTAACTACAATTTAAGAAAAAAAGGCAGGAAAAATAATCAAGACTATTCAGGAATGTGGGAAAATGATGAGAGTAAGATTATTAAGCACAGAAAATAATAAAAAAATACCGGATCAACACAGTAGACTGTGGGATAACAGCTTTATTAAAATAAAAAGAAAATGCTTTCACGGTCATCCAACTGCTTCTTCAGACTGATAAAATGCACTCCAATTTTCAATTTAAAACACCTCTTAGCCAATCACACTTCTAGTGTTCATTAATATCAATGACATCAAAAACATAAGTCAAAAATACTTCCATGGCTAGGAAAAGAGACGACTTATCTAGTTACCATAAAATATATATATAAATACATAGCACTAATAAAAGTATCATGTATAAAAGCTAGTAAATAAAATACTTATGTCTAATACTTATATACATCCTGCTATTACCTAAAATACTATTCAATGTTTAAATGGTCTAGTTTTTAAAAATGATTTTAATGACAGCTTACCAGTTAAACCGGATGATTTATCAGCATTAAAAAACAAAATCCATGTTTGTTCTGCTGTCTCTGTAACATTCTTTATATCACCCCCTCTTATTCCTTTTGCTATGACTTCTAAAACCAAGAATTTAAAAACATCTCCATGACCTTCCTTAACAACATGTTGTTTCAATGCATTTGTCTCTTTGGCATTCCTAATATCCCTGTAGTGCTCCAATATTCTGTATTTTGGGGAGCGATTGCTTTTCCTATATAGAAAACATAACATGTGCTAAGAAACTGAAAAACACAACGTTCCTAGTTTTACAATCAGCGTAGAAATTTAAATCAATTTTGAAATCTGCATATGGATGTGAAAAATGTGCTCCTGTATATATGTAACTACATGCTGTACAATTCCTACAGGCATATGTCCCAATACTATCAGATTCTACTATATTAATATTGTTGCTAGATTTATAGCACGGATGCCTCTTAAGGGACCTATTATTCCTAAAAGAAAAATGTGGTCCTTCAGCAACATCTTTCAATTCATCAATAGCAGTAAGAATATTACAGTTCTTTTTTATAATGTTACAAATCTTATTTATATCACTGGAATATGAAAGTGGTACCTTAAGAGTATTACTACTTGCAGTTCTTTCTGTTTCGGTAAACCTCATGGCCGCTTCACTATAGTATGGTTTACATTTGCCTTGTCTCTCCTTACAGGCATTAGTGATACATATATCTATATCCTTCTCCTTATAACACTTAAATTTACGTTTTAACAATAAAACTGCTGATTCAAGATGTGCATCATTATTATATAGTTTCATAACCCTATAGAATTGTCCTTTCATAACATTACACATGACATGTCTGGGATGCATGCTTTTGTTATGTAATGAATTATTTTTCCTTATAGGCTTTCTATAAAGGCTAGTTTCTGTGTTCTTCAATTCTGTCTTACTAACTTTAACATGTAGAAATTCTATCTGTTCTGATGAATATTTATAAGTAAACCTAAGGAAACTAGTAGTTGTTTGAAAATGTTGAATAAATTCCTTTAAGGTATCTTCTGGACCTTGCCACAGCAAAAACATGTCATCCACAAAGTGCACATACCATGCTATATGTTCATCATAGTCATTGTTATGTAAAACATTGGTGGTTTCCCTCTGTACTAAAGATAGGTTGGCGTAGCTGTTGGCACATGCTTTGCCCATAGCTACACCAACCTTCTGAAGAAAATATTTATTACCAAAAACAAACACATTATTCTGTAAGATTATTTCCAATAATGTGCACAATAACTTAGCTTTATCATTATTGCATCATCTAGCATTCAAAAATTCTCTAACATTTCAACTCCCCATGCATTGGGAATCACTGTAAATAGGCATTCAGTGTCTAATGTTACAAAGAAATAGTCATTATTCAAACCTATAGTTTTAGCATATAATCTTTGTAGAAATGTTTATGTATCCTTCAGAATCATGTCACAACTTTCTAATAGTGGATGCAGATTCTTCTCTACATAAATAGATAGAGATTCTGTTATCCAGCCTTTACCGGAAACTATGGGACGCATAGGTGGAACTCTAGCATGTTTGTGAATTTTAGATAGTCCATACATATTGGAGATCACAGGTTGTTCTACATTAAAATAATTAAATAAACTCTCTGAAATCATACCTGTCAAGAATAAATCAAAAATAAGAAATGATACTTTGTCCAGTAATCCCATTACTTTGCTTTTAGACACACACAAGTATGTATTATTACCATATAGTAATTTCTTCATTTGTTGGACATACACATCCCTGTCTAGAATGATAATAACTTCTCCTTTATCAGCTGGTCTTATTTCCACGGAGAACATACTTTTCAACTCATAAAGAACTATATGAAGCTGATGTCATATTATAAAAACTAGAATTACTTTTATTTGAAAAAGCATCTCTAATTTGCTGTTCACATGTGGTGGGGGAACAAAAGTATTTGGTTTCTTAAACACATAACAGTTATATGGTGTGTCAGGAAAAATCATTTTTAAAGTCAATGTCCTTCCAAACAATTTCAAATATTTGAGGACATCTACTAAGTTTGCTTTCTGTGCTGGGATAAAGGACAGACCAGCAGTTAAATCTGAAGCACAATTATCATTGCTAGGAAAAGTCTGTCCTTCTTCCCAGCACAGAAAGCAAACTTGGTAGATGCCCTTAAAGATTTGAAATTGTTTGGAAGGGCATTAACTTTAAAAATGATTTTTCCTGACACAGAGTATAAATAGAAGTGTTTAAGAAACCAAGTACTTTTGTTCCCCCACTACATCCAATGATAGAAGCATTTATAGATTTATGTGAACAGTAAATTAGAGATGCTTTTTCAAATAAAAGTAATTCTAGTTTTTATAATATGACATCAGCTGAATATAGTGCTTTATGTGAATTGAAAAGTATGTTCTCCGTGGAAATAAGACCAGCTGATAAAGGAGGAGGTATTATCGTTCTAGACAGGGACTTGTATGTCCAAGAAATGAAGAAATTACTAGATGGTAATAATACATACTTGTGTGTGTCTAAAAACATAGTAATGGCATTAATGGACAAAGTATCTTTTCTTATTTTTGATTTATTGTTGACAGGTATGACTTCAGAGAGTTTATTTAATTATTTTAATGTAGAACATTCCGTGATCTCCAGTATGTATGGACTACCTAAAAGTCACAAACATGCTAGAGTTCCACCTATGCGTCCCATAGTTTCCAGCAAAGACTGGATAATAGAACCTCTATCTATTTATGTAGAGAAGAATCTGCATATGCTATTAGAAAGTTGTGAAACCATTCTGAAGGATACAAAAACATTTCTACAAAGATTATATGCTAAAACTATAGGTTTGAATGATGACTTTTTTTTGTAACATTAGACATTGAATCCCTATTTGATTCCCAGTGGATGGGGAATTGAAAATGTTAGACAATTTTTGAATGCTAGACGATTTAATAATGATAAAGCTAAGTTATTGTGCACATTATTGGAAATAATCCTAAAGAATAATGCATTTGTTTTTGGTAATGAATTTTTTCTACAGAAGGTTGGCGTAGCTATGGGAACAACATGTGCCAACAGCTACGCCAAACTATCTTTAGTACAGTGAGAAACCACCAATGTCTTACATAAAATGACTATAATGAACATATGGCATGCTATGTGCACTTTCTGTATGACATGTTTTTGCTGTGGCAAGTTTCAGAAAATACCTTAAAGGAATTTATTCAACATTTTCAAACAACTACTAGTTTCCTTAGGTTTACTTATAAATATTCATCAGAACAGATAGAATTTCAACATGTTAAAGTTAGTAAGACAGACTTGAAGAACACAGAAACTAGCCTTTATAGAAAGCCTATAAGGAAAAATAATTCATTACATAACAAAAGCATGCATCCCAGACATGTCATGTGTAATGTTATGAAAGGACAATTCTATAGGGTTATGAAACTGCATAAATATGATGCACATCTTGAATCAGCAGTTGTATTGTTAAAACGTGAATTTCTTTGTAAGGGTTATAAGGAGAAGGATATAGACATATGTATCACAAATGCCTGGAAGGAGAGACAAGGCAAATGTAAACCATACTATAGTGAAGCGGCCATGGAGTTTACCGAAACAGAAAGAACTGCAAATAGTAATACTCTTAAGGTACCACTTTCATATTCCAGTGATATAAATATGGTTTATGACATTATAAAAAAGAACTGTAATATTCTTACTGCTATTGATGAATTGAAAGATGTTGCTGAAGGGCCACATTTTTCTTTTAGGAATAATAGGTCCCTTAAGAGGCATTTATACTATAACTCTAGCAGCAATACTAATATAGTAGAATCTGACAGGATTGGGACATATGCCTGTAGAAATTGTACAGCATGTAGTTACATATATACAGGAGCACATTTTTTCACATTCATATGCAGGTTTCAAAATTGATTTAAGTTTCTGTGCTGATTGTAAAACTAGGAATGTTGTATATTTCAGTTTTTGTAGTACATGTTATGTTTTCTAAATAGGAAAAAACAATCTCTCCCTAAAAGACAAAATATTGGAGCACTACAGGGATATTAGGAATGCCAAAAAGACAAATGCATTGGCACATGTTGCTAAAAAATGTTGGGGACATGTTTTTAAGTTTTTGGTTTTAGAAGTCATAGCAGAAGTAATAAGAGGGGGCAATATAAAGAATGTTACAGAGACAGCAGAACAAAAATGGATTTTGTTTTTTAGTGCTGATAAATCACCCGGATTAAATGGCAAGTTGTCATTAAAACCATTTTTAAAAGCTAGAGAACTTAAACACTAAATATTAGTTTACATACTAGCAGGATTTATATAAGTATTAGACATAAATATTTTATTAGTTTTTATATGTGATACTTTTATTATTATGTATTTATATATAAATATTTATTGTAACTAGATAAGTAGTCTGTTTTCCTAGCCATGGAAGTATTTTTGGCTCATGTTTTTAATGTCATTGATAGTAATTAACACTAGAAGTGCCATTGGCTAAGAGATATTTTAAATTGAAAATTCAAGTGCATTTTATCAGTCTGAAGAATCGGTTAAATGACCACAAAAGCACTCACTTTTTATTTTAATAAAGCTTTTTTTCAGTAGTCTGCCATGTTGATCTGGTATTTTTGTTATTTTGTGTGCAATACAGTTTTAATTTACGGGCTTCTTTACGTGAGTCTTGAAAATTTTCATTTGTAGTAGGATTATTAACTTTGAGGGGAAAAGATGGGCGTATACATTTAAAATAGTGATTATTAAGACAGAAATAGATTATATTCTATTGTCTGAGAATTTGAGATGAGGGTTAGCTTTTGATGTGTGATTTACTGATAAGTGTAACATTATAGCTGAAAATAAGAGGGTTAGCTTTTGATGTGTGATTTACTGATAACTAACTATGGCTGAGAATCTGAATTCAGAAAGTCACATAAAAGAGGAAAAATGAAATAAAAGATTGTTTAGTGAGATAGGTAAAAAAAAAAGTTGGTTCAATAAAGAAATGGAAACTTTGTGGAAAGACCATATGACAATGTTCCCCTTTTATAATAAGATGAGTGATTGGTTAGGTATAGCCACAGTTATAAGCAGTGATACTTATGATTATAAAAAAAAAGTTTTGAAAGATTACAAAATAAAATTTCAGAGAGTTGTTTGCCCAATACTATCACTGCTTAACAGGAGATGCGTTTAAAGGAGAATCAAGGAAAATGGAAATTTGTAAGGAAAACTTGAAGAAAATCAGTAGTATGATATATAAGAAAATTTAGTTTGTAGTGAATAATTACCAGTGAATTTGATCAAAAGTCAAAACATAAAACACACTCACTGGAGATTAGAATTAATTCCAACTAAAATCATTACAAAAAGTAATCATAAATGTAAACCAGTAAGTTAACATTTGCAATTATAAAAAAGTAAAAAAAAAATATGCAGGGTGCTTCATCATCACCCCCCCCCCTACATGGGAGCTCTGCCCTACACCCCTAGAAATTAAATACACTAACCTCAGGGTCACAAAAACTTGAAAAAAGCAAAGCCCTTGAATTATGTAAAACCTGATATAATAAACTTTGATCATCATATAATTCAAGAGACTCTTCTATTGATGAAAAGCACCAGTGTTTCAGCATGCAATAAAATACATGCAGTGAAAACTCGTAGCACTCAAGCAAAATATATTATACAGGAAAAGGACGAAGAAGTAATTGGTTAAGGAAGAATGAGTGCAGTGAAGAATGAAGATGGAAATATAGTATAAGACATAGAAGAGATTATGTGTGTTGTCAAAAATATGTAAAGGGGTTACATAGTAGGAGAAAGATAGAGAAAAATATATGGAAGATTAAGAAATTTGAAAAAAGTAATTGAAGTTTATGTAAGGAAATTATGCTATTAGAATATAATGCATCATTAAAACGTTTTAAAAATGAGTGTACCTGGACCAGATGGGATAGGTTATATGCTTTATAAAGAAGCTGATGAAGAGAAGAAAATAATTATTTTAGGAGTTATGAATGGTTAGTTCATAAATGGATTTCATGATAAAAGAATTTGTGAAGGAATAATGAAATTAATTCAATTAAGGGGGACAGAGAATACTTACAAAATAGGAGACAGTAAACTTTCAATTACACAATTTATACATTTTTTTGAGAATTATACCATGGAGATTGGGAAAATAGTTAATAATGTATTACAACAAGGAATTTATGGAATACAAGATTTGAAGTGTCAAATGTTAAATTTTAAAGAGTTATCAGTGATAGTGAAAGAGTGGTTGGCAATATTAACCAAGGTGGATAAGGTAGAATTGCTATATGTGATATAGAAAATGCATAAGACATTGTTGGCCACAATAAAATTAAATTTTAAATCTTATGGGTTAGCTGATAAGATCATAACAATAATAGAATCAGTATATGAAAATTCCAGTATTAGGTTGGTAATAAATGCATGGTTTATTGAAGAAATGCAGGAAAGAATGTCTCTTGAATACTGTTTTATTAGCAATAGAACAATGAATGCCATAGTGGTTACACTGATGTAGCAAGTGAAGAAAGGAGTGTTAAAATGTATAAAGAGGTAGGAATTCCAATGTATATGTCAAAAGTAGATGATTTGAAAACAATAGTAAAGATGATAGGATGGGTTAGGGAATGCATTATTGAAATAGCAAGACTAATGAAAAAAGTGGGTATGAATATGAGTATGAATAAATGTAAACCATTAAGATATTGAGTATATATTATTTGAAGGTGGGATTAAAATGATTAGAAATAGAGTTTGGAAGTTATAAAATTATAGAAAAGTGATTGAAAGATGTTAGGAAAATGATAACATGATAAATATGTACAAAACTCTAGATTTGCCATACAGTAAAACGATTTATTTAGTTAATTTGGAAGATTATGATATTTTAGTAGTGATTTTTCTTTTGGTGATTTTAGTAGCAATTAATGGTAATCTAAAGTGAGTTTGTTTGATGTTTTTTCTCTTTTGGGTTCTGTAATTAGTCTGGTTAAGAACATGAAAGTAAGGATGAATGGGTTTTATTTAAAAATCTAGTTGTGTGTTTTTTTTTTTTTTTTTGCTTCCTTGCATGTTCAATAGATGTTTAGTAAAATAATTGGAAAATAAAATGATTGTGTATGAAACATTGTACAGGAAAAGTATTAGGGATTTTGGGAGTTAAATAAAAAAAAAAGAAAAAGGTTTAAGGAGGACAATGAAAATGAATGAAATTTTAAAAATATGAATTACAGTAGAATGTTAAAATTACTAGAAAAAAATGTTATGATAGAATTACATTATGTGAAACATTGGGAGATATGGAAGTTAAGATTATGAAGGCTATATAAAAGAGGCAAGAGAGTTTTAAAAATAATTTTGAGTTAAAATATTTTTCATGGAGGCTTATGTTCAAGAAGTTGCCTGTAAAGGTTGAAATCAAATATAAACAAAAGAAAGACAGAGTATGTAGGGTATTTAATGTATAGGAAACACTGGAATGCTTGATTGCTAAATGTGTAAGGATAAAACAAATATGGGGTTTATATTACAAACAATTTCACTCATAAATGTTTAATAGAAATGATATGAATATGATAGTATATGGTTATGAAAATTTTAAATCAGAAATGGTGAGGTAATAGATAAATTGATTATAAGCACAATTTGTGATGTATGGAATATAAAATCTAAATAATTATTTAATCAAATTTGGGATTCATCAATTGCTATGAATAAGTGAAAAAATGGTTGTGGGACAAAAGGATGGAGGAGGTGACATAGTAGCATCATGGTTTTAGTGACTATTATATTAATGTTATGCCAAGGGTGATGTTAAATTTTGTTTTGTTGAAGTGTTCATTGGTATAAGATGTACATATAAAATAAACCCTACTCTGCTTTTCACTAGGCACCCTGGTATTGTTTACATTCACCCACACTTCCACCAACTCAAGCAGATGGGACCTTGGTTTAACATCTCATCTGAAAGATGACAAAATTAGGAGTGCAACACCCCAACCATCCAATACTGCACTACAGTTTGAGCAGTCCAGTTACTTAGTGTGGGAACAGAACCCACAGCCATCTCATATTCAGGCACCAAAGGCAAGGGTGCTACCAGTTGCTCCACTTATACCTGTAATCTGAGATATTGCTGTGGTCTCCTTGTTTTACTTCTCTGGTACATGTACTGTATTAGAAATGTCTTTGATCTCCATATTTGCTTATCTAGTCTAATATTAGATATTTCTGCGATTTCCATGTTTTACTTAAATAATAAATTGTACTTTAATGTTAGACATTGTCTTGATCACATTGCTTTATTTACCTGGTACTGAGAAACAGCTGGATTAATCATTTTATATAATTCTACTATAATTTTCTACTATAATTTTACTTCCACCAAGCACTTATTTTTCTAGCTTCCTTTACATACTCATGTCATATAATCATGATATTTTTCTCAGCTCATCAACTGCTCTTTTGTTTACTCAACTTCTGTTGTCCTTCTGCTTTGCCAATATTATAATGTCTAACTGGCTCTGCCTATCATTCATTTGTATCTGTAGTATGGAATAAATAGAGTGATAACAAAGCCTAACAGGTATGTGCAATGTTTCTTTGTATTGTACCATTTTGTTGAGATTAATACTTTGTTTTCATTGTAACTCAGATCAACATTAGTATATTTCATCTGTTTTATACATTTATATTTATAAGTATTCAAAGGCCATTTAGTGTTATGACCATTAATTCTTGACAATGCCATCCCTCAGGCTGTACCTTTGTTTTTCTCAAGGAGGACTATACCAGTCAATCATGGTGTAAATGGGTGAATAACCATCCAGTTGTCTAGGTTATGTTTAAGGAAGCTCATAAATTGTCCAGCTTAACATTAAAAAATGGTTTATACCAGAGGTCTAGGAGGTACTGAGTTATAAATATGCCCACCACCTTGTTTTGTTTTTAATTTATAGATGAAGGTTTAGGTCTCTGGTTATGGTACTGGTGGAGCCATTTGGCTTACAAAGCTAGAGGAGGTCGAGAACAACCAAGTCCCTTATGACAAGGTAAGCAAGATAAAGATCTCCCCTCAAAAGCCTATAAAACTCTAAATAAAGTGGTAGACCTTCCAGCCTGTATTTGTAACTCAGGGACTTTAGCCTGCAATCTTTTGGTTAGGAAACTTTGGGGTCTTTCTAATTGCTTGACATATTTAGAGAGATATGTCAATAAGTAAGCATAATTCTCAGTAACTGGGCTGATCAATGATGAGTATAAAAGAGTTTTTACCTTTTTAGACCTTGAAGATATTCATTTTGCAATTAGCTGGGCTAAATACAAGGATTTTCTGGTACTATTGTCACGTAATGATCAAGAGAAAGAGAGAGAGAGAGTTATCAAACAGAATTATACATCCCTGACTACATTTTCATTTTGAAGTAATCTGTTTTTTATATAATGTTATGAGGAGAGTGTGGATGTCTGTCAAAACTGAGAATGCTTCACTTTTTAACATTTAGTTTGAGCCGACTTTTAGCAGACCAAATGTTGACTAGGGACAGTTCAAACTGGAGGGTTTGGGTGCCACAGGATGACTTAACAACATCCCTCAGTTTACAGTCATTTGCAAATTTGTTAAACATAGGTTTGGTCTCTCTGTTTGGAGATCTGCGAAGTAAAAGCCAAAAGGAAGGGGATCCAGCATAGATTCCCAAGGGACAACACTGGTCACTTTTGTACATTCTGATGAAAACCCTGCAACTAGCACTGTGTGGTTTCTGTCTTAAAGCTAGTTTGCTAGCCATCTTACAACATTTGGGTATATTTTTAAATCATTTACCTTCTGTGTGATACTAGCATGTACAATGGTGTTCAAGGCCTTGGCCAGGTCAAGATACATTTTGTGAATTGCAAGTAAACTGTCTACAGACTCTGTTACACTTTCAAAGAAGGTAACAAACTGTTGGGAGTCAAGTAAAATACGATTCTAGATTTTGCAGTTAGTGAGGCAAATGATAATATGTTTCCTGGGTTTGCAGATAAGGCTTGTGAGACAGACAGGTCTGTAATCACCTAGCTTAATAATAAAGGCACACTGATGGATGGAAATTGCCACTGCATTTTACCACTCATAATGGATAAAACCATATGTTAAACTTAGATTAAACAGTTTAAGGAGTGGGTCTGCAAGGGCATTTTTAACACTATCAGTTAAGTAACCCAGTATGCTGCCAGATCCCATGCAAGAAGCATGTTTCATCTTGTTTAGTGCTTTCAGTAAATGATCCTTACAGATAATCAGAGAAGTAAAGAATCTGTGTATTTCATGGCTTTCCATAAAAGTGAATGTGGCATTGAATTTGTTTAGAAGGATGTTGGAAATGTGGACCTGATAGTAGTTTTCCTTATTAATGTAATATTTTTTATATCTTCCTTAAAAGTGTGCGTGTGGGGGCTTTGCATATATTATATAATTTAAAGAGTTTCTTTCTTTCGTTGCATATTTTATTCATGGTAGTGAACCATCAGGGCAATTTACTTTTGAATTTCTTTTGATACCTGGTGTTGGTAAGGACTGCTAACTCAATGCATTATTCAGAATGAGTGTAGAATTCTTTAGTGAATCTTATAGCAGTATCATGGTCAGAGATGGTGCAGTCAAAAGTGATGTTGTCTCATTTATAATCTTTAAATTTGGTAAGGATTGTTATAGGGGGGTTTGTGACTTTAAAGGAGAACTTCATAAGTTGCTGATTTCTGTTCCCTGGGGAAGGAGCTACCATAGGAGTTGTGCAAGAGGCAACCATATTGGCAAGAATCAGGTCAGGACTGGTCTGCCTTCTAGTAGGGATGCTTGCTAATAGCTGAAGTGAGTTTTTGCTTATAAAGTTAAGGAATGTTTGAGTGTATCCTATACTGGAAGTATATTTTTTCCAGTTTATTGATGAGTAGTTAAAAACACACAAAATAATGGAGTGTTTACTGACAGTGAGATAATTTAGAACACTTAGGAATCTTACTTGGTCATCAGGAGCCAAGAAAGGGTTTCTGTAGCAACCTGTTAATTGATAATCCTACCTAGAGTGATTTATTGTTCAGTTAGATCAGATTGTGGGTCTCTTTGGATCTGCTTGGCAGTAGTATATTCCTTGGCAACTATTTGTTAACCATTAATTTATGGTAAAGACTGCTAACTCAATGCATTTTTCAAAATGAATGTAGATTCTTTACAATAATCACAAAAGCATCTGTATTTTTGCCCTTTATATCCCACATGGTAATAACAGCTCAATCCTCGAAGACATACTCCTATGGGCATCAACTAAAATTAACCTTGACACGTAACATACTACGTGACGTAAACATAGACTGGAACAAAATTAACAACCCCACACATTCCCTATCCATTAATCTCTTCAACTTTACACAAGTAACCCACTCTATTACCAGACCCAATAAAATAAATCCACCAGGATCCACTCTTGACTGGATCTTAGCCTCCCATCCAAATAAAATTACCAACTCTGGCACCATCCCAAACATTATTAGTGACCACTTCCCCGCATTCATGAACCGAGCAACCTCCTCCTCTCCACATCAGTATCAATACATACACACTTGCAACCTCAATAATTTTGACCCAATAACTTTCTCTAACACTCTCAAACTAATGAAGTGGAACATTCTAAAAACCCTCCCCCTTGATAAAGCCACAGACTATTTTAATTCTACCTTCTTAAATGCACTAAACTCCCTAGCTCCACCAAGGACAAAAAGAACAAAAAGCAATTCGGCTCCTTGGCTATCTAAAGAAACTAAACAAATTATGTATCAAAGAGACAAATCCTGGAAGTTATACCAAAAAAATAAATTCCCTGAAACCCATCTCCAATACACACAGCTTTGTTATCTCGCAAAAAAATAAATCATCAGTGACAAAAAATCTTATTACACTAAGCTCCACACCAACCATAATAAAACCCTTAAGAAATTCTGTAACTCTATAAACTCACCACTCAACCCAGGCACCAAAAATAGCTTCTGTCCTGACCCCAGTAAATCTGATCTAGAAATAGCCTCTCTATTTAACCCTTTCTTTATCGACTCAATATCTGATCTTACTAAGACTTTTTCTAACAATAACCCATCCCCTTAGCACTCTCCCTCATCCAAGTTGCCCCACCTGATGACCCTAACCCCTCCCCCCATTCAAGCTTAAACCTGTCTCCATCAACTACATTAAAAGACTTCTCTCCAAACTAAAGCCCTGCACCAATGCTCCAGACAATATCCCCTCATCCTTCCTCAAGTCTGCTGCTGAAGGAATTGCACTCCCAATTAGCACCCTAATTAACAGATCCATACAAGAATCCTATGTCCCCAAATTCTGGCTCTCTGCCATTACTCTTCCTCTCCATAAAGGAGGCAAAAATACTAATATCTCAAACTTTTGTCCTATAGCCATCCTCTCTCCAGTCTCTAAGATGCTAGAGAAATATATCCACATCCAGCTAATTCCTTTTCCCACTCAAAACCAACTTCTTACTCCTACCCAACATTGATTTCAACCTGGGCACATTGCCATAACAGTTCTCTTTTCCTTCTTAGAAACAGTCAATAAAGCTCGAGATTCTGGGAATATGGTATCAACAGTGCTGCTGGATCTTTCAAAAGCATTCTGTACTGTTTCCCATACCCATCTTCTTAGCCATCTTTCAAATATGAACCTCTCCCATAACACACTATCCTGGTTCTCAAGTTACCTAACAGACAGATCTCAGGCAGTAAAATGGAGAAAACGCACCTCACCTTTTCTTCCCACCCCCACCAGTGTACCTCAGGGATCCATCCTTGGTCCAATGCTGTTCAATATCTTCATCAATAATTTCCACTCTGCCATTCCAAATGCTAAAATCATTCAATATGCAGATGACTCAACTTTAGTCTGCTCTGCTACTAACCTCTCAGAACCTCTAACTAGGACCCAGACCACCTTCTCAACTACTGAGAACTGGATGCACCAAAACCACCTCTGTCTCAATGCAAATAAATCAAACACACTGCTTTTTCCTCCCACAAAATCCTTCTCTTATGACAAAACCTCTTTCCAAGTCCTTACCCATAACAGCCCTCCCACTGAAATAGCTCCCTTCACCAAATTACTCAAAGTAATTATTGATGAACACCTCAAGTTCGACACCCACATTTTGCAAAATATAAAAAAAAAAGCACCAAAAACTTGGCATGCTCTACAGGAACAATCACTTTCTCTTCTCTTCTACTAGGCTTACTCTCGCCTCTACCTATCTTCTTCCCTCCCTAATGTATGGTGCCCCTCTACTCATCAACCTATCCTCCTCCATTACTTCCAAACTTGAAAATTGTTACAATAAAATTTCTAAATTTGTTACCAGATCTAAACACTCCACTCATCACAGTATAACCCTACAATCCATAAACTGGTTAGTGCTTTCAGACTATCTGGACTACCTCCAACTTACCACTGCCCATAGGTAAATTTTCAACCCAACCAATTGCCCAATACTGACAAACATCCTTCCCCCTTACACCCCTAACAAAACTCGCAGATCAAGACAGCAAAATCTAATTTATGTCCACAAACCTAAACGTCCTGTTGGACAACTTCTCCTCTCTTTTTTCCTTGTCAAGAAATGAAATGCCCCCCCCCCCCACTAAGAACAATGCAGAACACCAATAACTTTAAAACTCAACTACACTCCTACCTCTTTTCCAAATGGAAATGTAACTGCATTCTCCTGACCTAGATTCTCTTATAGGAAAAACCCTTGCAGGGTACCACCCTGTGGTCTTAAGCATTCATTATCAAACAACTGCAAATTTCCATACCAGACATTGCACTATGTAAAGATTGTAAATAGCTATTATCTGACTGTTTGAACACTTTCTTAAATACATTGTATACTTTGTACTATTGTTAAACTTAGTAATCTACATGAAATTGGTGGTTTGGGTATATGATGGGTTGTAATCTTCATGTCATTTCTGCTTCTGTGCAAATATTGTGTATTCTATCTTTACTCACAAAAGCATTTGTACTTTGCAACTTCTACTACGCTTTTCTGTATAATCTTTAACTGTATTTTGGTGTTTTTGGAGCTTTTCTCCCCAGGCCTCCACTGAAAACGGGCTCCCTGAGTCCAGTGGATTTCCTCAGTGATCAAACTGGAAATAAAATAAATCTAAGCCTACTGGATGGCAAGTCCCTTTTTAGGCCTAACTAGAAGCATTGTAAGGTTAAGTGACTTGTTCAGAGTCTTACAATAGACAAATTTAGGTGGAAGGAGTCAAACTTGGCATCTTG
Organism: Protopterus annectens; assembly: GCF_019279795.1. NCBI lineage: Eukaryota > Metazoa > Chordata > Ceratodontiformes > Protopteridae > Protopterus > Protopterus annectens. The sequence goes on along the minus strand of NC_056744.1, from coordinate 578,450,386 downwards.
ACTACAGTAAACAGTTTATTAACAACTCATAGCCTTAATCCTTTGTGCTATGTACCTTACTAATTATGTTTTCTGATATGGATTGATGTTCTCCCATTCTGTCTTATTGCACTAGTGGTTTTGCAGTGCATGCTGCATGATTTGCTTTGTTTAACATTTTGCTTATGCAGCATGTGAGCACCAGATACTTGTGTTATATCTCTCCATGGTTGACTGTTACATATACTGCTGGCATTCTACTGCAGATTATTGAGTCTTTGAATTGATATTACTATTATAGGCTTTGTATAATATGCTAAACAAAGAATAGTTTGCATAGCTACATTGCCTTTCTACCTAATTTCACTGCTCTGTACCTACATAGAGCATTACAGTTCAAGTAGATAATGCATGCAGATACTGTTCTTTGACTATATATTGCTGCATATTTCGGTAACATATTCTATAGCTTTTTCATCTACCAGACAATGATCCAATTCAGCAACTGTTGCTTAAAGAGACTCTACACAATGGGTCTAATCATTGAAACCCCCCAACATCATGAAACATGGTTATTTAAGGATCATAGGGGATCATAGGATCAACGGAGATTACTAGGCTATCACCCAGAGGTCACTTTAAGCCTTGCAATGTCATCACAGTGTAATACCATAGAAATGCTAGTCAATACTGAAGATTGCATTTAGTGATGATGCCCATGTCCAGGAGAGTTGTGGGTGCTATCCCTGGTAAGAATTTACGGTGCCCCATCCACTTGTCCAGGTTCCTCTTGAACAGTGTCATGGAGGTGTTCTGTTTCACATGAACTGGTAGCCTGTGCCAAAATTGTAGCAATTGCTGGGAGATAAATCTGTCCCTCCAGCATGTCCTATTTAATTCACAGGCCATATTTAGGCCCCTGGAATGGGTAGCCTTAATCCCATTTGATTTACGGATATGTAGCAAGTATATTAGGTTTGGGTCCTGGATGACTCTGTAGGCCAGGCATAAGTCTCCCTTAAGAAGTCTATATGATATGGAGTATAGTGACAGAAACTTTAGTCAGTCGGTGTAAGCATATGCTGGAGCCCCTTGATCTTCTTTATTAGAAACCTCTGAGGTTTTTCTAATTGCTGCAGGTGGTTAGTACGGTACATGCTGAATTGGACATTATACTCTATTATGGGCTGGATAAGTGCAGAGTATAGGGGGTTATAACTTCTTTTGCTATCAGAGTGATGCCTTTACTAATCTAGTGTGCTACACAGAAAGCTTTCCTTACTATGGTAGACACATGGTGGACAAAGTTAAAGTCGCAGTCAACTTATGATCCCAGGTCCCTTACCAATTCATGGGTACTTAGAGTATTGTTGTTGACGTGAAAGTGTGAAGGGACATTGTTTGTGCCAAAAGGAATGATGATGCATTTCTTTGCATTCAGTTTGAGACTATGACTAATACAACAGTTGTTGGTCTGTGTGAGACACTCCTGGAGTATACTGACATCATTTGGGGATTCAATGATCACACCTAGTTTGCAGTCGTCAGCAAACATGGTCAACCACAACCCTTTAGTTTTGACCTGAACTTCTGAGAAGTATATACCAAACAGTAGGGGTCTCAGCACTGAACCCTGTGACATCCTGCTGATAACATGTCTGCTGGTTGATGTGGAGTCACCCACTTTGATAGCATGTGTCCAGTTTGTGAGCCAGTTGGCAACCCATCTTACAATTAAGGGGTTTACATTCAGTTTGCTAAGTTTATCAGTAATGCCTGAATGTGGGATTGCATCAAAAGACTTTGCCAAGTTGAGGTATACTGTGTGCACCAATTTGCCCTCATCAGTGGTCTTGGTCACACATTCAAAGAAATCCACCAGATTTAATGGGCAGGATCTGCCCTTCACGAAGTTGAATAAGGTATGGGTTTAGAGGTCACCTATCTCTTTATCTATGAGGTCCATAATGATTCCATGGTCTTACAGAAGAGGCTGGTCAGGCTTATGGGTCTGTAATTCCCTAGGTTTTTTGCTAGACCACCTTTGTGGTGGGGAATAACTGTAGCTGTTCTCCATTCCACAGGAACAGAGCCTGTGGTTAGGCTATGATTGAAAAGGGTACATAGTAGTGATGTAAGTTAATGCTTTAGCCTGTTTAGAAGACAGCCTGAGATGTCTTCTGGTCCCACTGAAGCTGTATTTTTTACCTTGGACAGGGCTTTGAGGACCTCTCTTCAGATATATAGGGTGGGGGTAGTAGGAAGGTTTGTTGTACGTTAGGAGGGAATAAGGGAGTGAAATTTTCACTAAACCTATCTGCTAACAGGTTTGCTATCTCTCTGGGGTCAGTGTGTGTGATACTGTTGGCCACTAGTTCTGCACATGCCTGGTTCCTACCCTTTAGGTTACATACATAGCTGTAAAAGGCCTTATGGTTATCCTTGATAGTACTTGCTAAGTATCTCAAGGATTTGACAAGTTGTCTTATTTGCCTGTTGAGTCTGAGGAGGGTGCTTTTCCATTGTTGGGGCCTTGCCTTTATTTTTTTGGACAGCAACTTTTTGCATTTATTGTAAAGCTTGTTGATGATGGATGTCTACCATGGCAGCTTGTTCTTACTTGGATCTCTGGCTTTGATTCTTTGTGGTACAGCTGAGTTTATATACTTATACAACTGATTGTACAGGACTTTAGTACAAGCTTCAACATAGTTACCACTTTCAGCTTAGGGTGGGGCTTGGAATGCATTTATACCTTCACATAGGAGGGTATAGTTTGCCTTGATGAAGTGATTTAGTCTTATTTCACCCTTTGTGAGTTCTGGTGCTGGTGTCAGCTCGAAGGTGACTGATTTGTGGTCAGTTTCAACTAATGAAGGTCCAACAGTTGCAGCAGTGCACCTGTTTGACATGTTGGTGAGGACCATATCTAGAATGCTTGTTTCTCTTGTCAGGGTATGGACAATTTGTTCCAAGGCATTTGAATAAACAATGTCAAGGAACATTTGCTGTAGCAAGTTAGGGCTAGTGTAGGTTTCTCATTTGATGGTGGGATAATTGAAATCTTCCATAACCAGTGTGTTTGGTAAATTCGAATTGTCTCCAGTTTGGTCAAGTAGACTTCATGGACATCATGACCCATATAGGGGGATCTGCAAATTGACTGGAGGTTTTACCAACCATAACCTGGACCTGGAGTAACTCCATGGACCTGTCCAGCCTGACTAGACAGGAGGTGAATTTATCTCTAATATAGATTGAAACACTGCCTCCTTTGGTTTTCACACTTTCATTTTGGGGTCTAAAGGTGTGGAAGGCATTGTCACCATGCAGGGCCAAGGTAATCTGTGAGGCCTTGAACCAGGTTTCTGTGACTGCATAGGCATCTGCATGTTCTAGTGATAGAAGTGCTTCATGGGAGTGCAGTTTTTGATTTAAACTCCTAGCATTTAGCAGCATGACCCTTATTTTGTTCAGATTGGCTAATTTCATGTCGGTAATGCTGTTTTCAAGACCTTGCCTAAAAACGGCACTATGGGGAAGACAAGAGCCTCCTAGAGCCTCTAAGCCTAACGGCCTAGAATGATTTGGTAAGTTTTTTGAGAGAACCTCCGAGTATGTGGATTTGCATGTTTGATGTGTACTATGTGTATGAGTAGTGGTATGTGTATGAGTAGTGGTACTATGTGAATATGTAGTGGTGGCTGAGTTGATAACCTTCTCCATGTTACTGTTTTGAGTGAGAGAGAGCATAGATTCTAGATTCTTGGTATAAATACATCTGTCACACTCTGTACTAGAGTGTGTTATTAGTAGAGTGTTGTCTGTGTACATGAGGCAATTGCTACACTGTTGCAAGAGACCCAAGTCAACAAGGTTTGCAGGAGAAACAAAAGTAGTCCAACTGTCCATAAAGCTAAGTTGAAGACTGTTGTCAATAGGGTGGCTTTTCAGAAACGGTCATGGAGGAGTTCAGTGGATGGATATTTCTGCAAGGGTTTTAGGGAATATTTGTTCATAGGTTGGTACTAGGCTATCTGCCCTAGGGCCTATACAAGCCTAGCAATAACAATTCCCTGGTTATTTCTTCCCACACTATTTACTTCCCTGGACCCCTGCCTAGCAGGGTGACTGACGTGATCCCCGGGGTGAATTTCCTTTCTCCCATCCAATCGTATAGGTTCATAGGTTGGTACTAGGCTATCAGCCCTAGGGCGTATACAAGCCTAGCCATAACAATTCCCTAAATTTAACTGTCCCGCTTTGGCACACAGTTGTGCAGCAGTGCACAGTACTGCATGTTGATTAAACAAGCAGAAACCTCATCAAATGGAGAGCCTAAATACCAGAAGCTAAAACTTGAAAAAAAAACTCTAAAAAAGATTCAAAAGGACCAATGATGATGTTTATTCCAAGCCCTAGACCTGCCTCCCCCTTACCAAAGAGGTCCCAATCAGTACAATTCTCTCACAGAAGTGCAGACAGGCCCCTTCCAATCCAAGATGGCCTGGAAAATGGCCCCAGAACAAACAAACCACTACAAACAGTTCCCGAAGCAGCAGGCTTGTATCTGGACTATGCTACAGCAACTAGCTACCCTAGTTTCAGTGGAAAATACTTGAGAATGGTTAACAAAGCAGAAATATAACAGCGAGGCACTGAAAAATGTTTAAAACAGCAAAATATCAGACAGGATGTTCTAAAGAATGTTTAAACAGTTAACATATCAGTTATTTAAACACTTCATTGTGGGAAAACCAGAACAATCCAAACAGATAGCTTTAAAAAAGTGAAAAAATAATAGTAAATACTTAACAAATAGTGAAAACAATAAAACTGCTTTGTAAAAAAACAGCAATAAAATTTGATTTTACAGGCACAGTAAAGCAGACAATTGCATTACAACAGTATAGTTTAGTACACAATAAACAAATGCAATAGAAAACTGCAGTAAATAGTATAACTAAGCAAAAAAAAAAAAAAACAGGCAACTTACAGTTGTTTGGAAGCTTGGAAATATCTACTCATCTGGTACCTCAGCTCAGAGTTGTGGCTGGTAGCCCACCTTAGTTCAGCTCAGTACAAAGAAGCAGAAACCTGCTCAAATAAAGGGTCTAAATGCCAGAAGCTAAAACCTGAAACAAAAACAAAACTATAAAAAGATTCAAAAGTACAAATCAGGATGCTTATTCTAAGTCCTAGACCTGTGGTTAGGACAAAATGGTGCTGGGTGGGTGTGACGAGATTGTTTCAAAGGAGATGCTTTAGTAATTGTGAGTGGATGCATGTTTTGAGCATTTTAGAGAGGGGGGATAGAATAGCTATGGGTCGGTAGTTAGATGGGTCAGTAGAGTTTCCACCTTTATAAAGGGGAATAGTGAAATAGGATTTCCAGAGTGTAGGTACAGTGGATTCTTGAATAGACCTATTGTTTAGTATAGACACTGGGTTATCTCAGCTCAGAGTTGTGGTTGGTAGACTACCTCAGTTCAGCTTGGTACAAATACTCAGAAACCTACTCAAATGCAGGGCCTAAATACCAGAAGCTAAAACTTGAAAACAACTCTAAAAAGATTCAAAAGAACCAATGAGGATGCTTATTCTAAGATGTAGACTTGCCTTCCTTTACCAGACAGGTCCCAATCAGCACAATTCTTTCACAGAAGTGCAGATAGGCCACTTGCAATCCATGATGGCCTGAAAACCATGCTTAGAACAAACAAACCACTGCAAACTGTTCCAGAAGCAGCAATCCTGTATCTGGACTATGCTACAGCTACTAACTACCCTAGTTTCAGTGGAAAACATTAAAGAATGTTTAACATAACTGCAAAATAGTAGTGAAATACTGAAAAAAAATTTAAAACATCTGAAAATCAACCAGAGGGCTCTAAAGTATGTTTTAAACAGTTAACAGATCAGTTATTTAAACAATGTTTGGCAAGAAAACTATAATGAGCAGACCAGATAGCTTTAAAATAGTGAAAAAATACTAGTAAGTACTTAACTGACTACTGTTATCTATGGTAAGCCATAAGAGGCAATGCCTGACATACCCCCAGATTTAATAAACTCTGTGTAGGAATAGTGCAAGTCCTACACAGAGTGTACTGTGACCATGTCTGCAGCTCCCCCTCAGCAGCGCACCTTGCATATTAATGAAGGCATGCTACTGAGAGAGAAAGAGGTATAACATGGTTACAGAATCAGTGTAGGGGGTGTGTTACACTGTCTGCAGATGAGTAACACACTGCAGCGCTGCTAAAGTGCTGGATGGCACTTAATAAAGTAAAACACATTTAAATATATATTTTTTGCGTGGCAGAGTGCCATGCTTAAAAATAGACACATGCCAGACATCTAAAAATAGAAACTGAATGCATTTAATTAATTAGAAAAGGCCATGTTTAAGCATAGCTAAGAGGGTTTGTGTGGCATGGTGTAGTGCTCAGCAGTGCTTAAACTTAACTGAGAGCTGTATTGAACTGGATAGCTCTAACCACCATATCCTCAGTAGCTGAATGGTTAGAATGACAGTTTCATATGCAGTAGGTGCATGGTTCGAATACAGGCCATTTAACTTTTTACATGTGATAGGGAAATGTTTTATTTCTTTTATTTATTTTTAAGTATACATTGACATTTGTCAATGGGGTTAGTACAGCTGGACCAGAAGCCCATATTCAGTGGAGACCTGAGGATAAAAGCCCCAGTTACACACAAGTGTCCAATACATCAAAGTTACCCTCCATGATAATGTAGTGAAATGCATATGTTTAGGAGATATAAAGTAAAATATATATACATAATAAAGTATCATTAATGAACAATTATTTTCAATAATTGTTTTTATGTATTTATATAAAACTCTGGTTTGCCCATAGCTAAGCTCTGCTAAGCATTGCTAAGACAAGCCAAACAATGCTTGAACAGGACCTGTTTTAGCAGTACTTAGTAACATGCAGCTCTGCTTAGCTGGTTTGGGCACTGCTATGCAAATTGAGTTTAAGCAGTCCTCAGCTCAGCTAAGCTGGTTTGTGTACCGTTAAGCATCGCCAGTTTAAGCACTGCTCAACTAAGCTTAGCGGGTCTGCACAGTGCTAAGCTTCACTTAACATTTTGAAAAATGGTCCAATGGTTGCAAACGGCAGGAAAACAGCCTTATTTAAGCTGAACAGGAGGGAATACAGCCAGAACCTGTTGGAATTTGATCACTGCAGGAGCTATGACTGGAGTTGGAGATGGTGCATGCTTCCAGGTGCAGCACTTGGGCATTTTGGAGCCCAGGGACATGGTTGGGCTTCTTGTAAAAGACCATGGCAACCAGCTGCTGCAGAGCCAGTACCAGGGCTCTGAATACAAGTCACAGGCCTGGGACCAGCTGGCACATAACCTCACTACTGCAACTGGAATCCCCTGCACTGGTGAGCAGGTGCATAATCATTATGATGCCTAAAGTAAAGGAAGAGGGATCCCTTGGCTGAATGGATCCAAGACACTCGGGACCGCAATGCCCCAGAAATTTGTAACTATAGGAACTATTGATTTACCAAATTCTAGTATGAATATCTGATAGACAGGTATGGATAATGGTGTGCTTTTCCCCCACAGCTGCAGAGGAAATGGCTTGCAATCTGGAGGCCCATGTAGGGCACCTGGCCAGGATGCGCTGAGAGTGTGGTGAGTACAGATATATCTTGCAATATGTAGCAATCTAATTAAGAAAGAGTACAGTAGTAACTGCCAGTAGGTATAGTCTGTTGTGAGTGTACTGCAATGAATGTGTACATAGACCTGGACTGATATAAGTGAGTATTGTCAGGTACAGTTCAATATAGATGAAAGCATGAAACATGCTACTATTACAGAAAGAAAGTTAATACAGCACTAATAATGTTTGGGAATAATATGTGTATGCTGTATTAATAATACATGTTCTGGTAATAAAGTACACTGGCTTTGAAAATTTGAAGGGAATAAATTAACTGCATTCCTAATCTTCAGGAAATACAGTACAACCACAGTTAGAATTGTGAAGAAAAAATGGTAGTTCTGCATGGATTGTGTAATAACAGATGTTTTCCAATGCCTGTGTGAAGACTGGTAGAGATGGGTGAAGGCTGCCAGCCTAGCCAGATAGAATTATCTGCACAATTCTATGTGATGCCCGTGCCCTGGCCCAGCAATCACGGAGCCTCAATCCTCACCACTAACACCAGAGAGGGCATCTAATATGAGAGGAAAGGATAACAAATACACACAGCAAAATGTAATTTCCCTTAAGAGCACACAGAGATCACAGTCAGCCCAGGTCTGGTCGCTCCCTTGCTCCCCAGGTCCCCAATAAGACTCCCCACTGGCACAGCTATAGGATCCAGATCTCAGCCTAGCTGGACAAGCTAAAATCTCCAGCACCCTCTCTGTCCAACCAGTGCTTCGTGTCCCTGCCCAAGTAGCTGACTGACACACACACACACACACGTTGAGATAAGTTTATACAACCACACAGACACTCCTGGGGAAGGCTGGTACAGGTTCTGCAGCTGTGCCTCTTTTACCCAGACTATATGGTAGTACCCTGCCACCACCCAGCTAATAATTATCAGCTACTCAAAGGTCCTTAAAAGGGTGTCCAATTATTACTGTGCAATACTATTATCCAATTGGTAAGTGTGACTAAACAGTCTCAAGGCTTATTAGAGTGACTTGGACAGTAAACTCTATAAATATGCAGTGTACTCTAGAGCTTAAATTATCTCTTTAAAATATGTAATAATAAATAATTAAAACCACAAGACAATACTTTCTACTACACAGTCAGTGCTAGTCAAGAGAGTTCAGAGATCACACAGAAATACTTAGTACAGTTCTGACATCACAGAAAAACACTTAGTCTAATCTTTATAATTCCTGGCTACTTCTAGGAGAAAACACAGTTCTAACATACTATTTAAATAAAGAGAGCACAAAGCAATGCTTTGAGTTGGATATCAAAACAAAAATACTTAATAATCTCTAGTTCTCACTGTTTAACTTGAAACTGCAGTTCTGATAAAACATTACACCATATTTTATACTTTCCTGGTGTTCCCAGGCTGACAGAAACTGCATTTACATTATTTTACACTTAGAGCAATAAAGGACATTCCACATGTAAATTTTGGTCATTAACTTTAGCCTTAAAACAATAGGTAGGAAGCCTGTATCTAGCCGGACTGGAGCCGACTTGTAAACATGAAAGGCAGTGATGAAATAATTTTAATTTCAAAGGACCAACAAGAAATGCTTTTCTTAACTTTCTTTATGGCAGATGGCAATGTTGCCACATTGTTTTAAATTCAACATTTCACATTTACAAATGATAGAATTATCTGCACAATTCTATTTGGCTAGGCTGGCAGCCTTCACCCATCTCTACCAGTTTTCACAGCCTGCATTATTTAAAGTGCAGAACAATAACGATTGTCAGCTGTATACCAATCACTGTGTCATCTCACCCTCAATAAATCTGTGTTCTGCTTACTGTGTGTATTCTGGGTTGTTGCTCAAGAAATCAAATATTATGGGTTTTGTGAAGTAAACATGAGTGTAACACCATGAAGTGACTGAAGGCTGGCCAATAAAATAACTGTTAAGCTAAAGTGTAGATGTGGAGCTGTACTACAAGATATAATGCAACATGATATTTGTTCTGCACTAAGATCTAAACCTAGAGTAGTACTGTCTAAGGTATTATAGTGTGTTTCTCCCAGGATTGTCTTGTGTTAACTTTTGCATTTCAGCTGTATGCATCCCTGAACGTAGGTACGCTGATGCAGCCAAGTATGAAACTGTAATAGCTGTAGACTGCAAATATACTGTCTGCAAATGTATATGGGTCAGGTAGGCAACCCAGCATCCCGATATGGTCTTTACAGATCACACATATTCCCATCCACTAAGGGTTAATTGTGTACACCTGCATTCCAAGTATCAATACACAGTTCACCTACTATCTCTGTCATGCATGAATCTCATGCATGTATGTTCAACTGTCACTGCAGTCTTGTGTGACACTAGCTATATTACCAGGTCACACTTTGTCACCAGGCGAGCTTTAGGTATATATCACTCAATCAACAGATAGCAGTGGCCCACTAGTTCAATGTAATAAGCAATATATTTGTTGTTCACTTTGCCACACACAGACAGGGGGTTGAATCCAGGGACAGGTACTAAGGTATATTTATAGTAACATAAAAGTAGTGCTGACTATTTATTGAAACAGTTATATATTGTTAACAAATATTCTCCCCACAGGACTTACAAGTAAATAAATATCTGTAGTAGCTGTAAGAAGGGTATACTAATATCTGTGTCCAGATGTAGTAGTGCATAAATAGCATTTCTCAGCAGGGTAATTAGACTCTATTAAATAAAACAACATGAAGTACAGTACTATTTCAAGTTAATACGACAAATTAAATGGTCTATTGTTGGTACTGCTGTATGCCTGGTGTGTCTGTGAATGCCTGCTGATAGTCTAACCCCATGCCTGCCAATGACAGCAGGAAAAGTGAAAACTCTCTGTACTGTGCATGATTCATGTCTCTCAAGTGTCACACTGTCATGGATAGTGATCATTGTTGCCAAAAACCTTGGACACAGATATAAACCCAGTTGAAGAATGCCAGTAGCACACTCACACATCAGCGCTGAGTACATCTTGGTAGTCATAAATGTTCCCCTGACATGTAATAGTCTCCTGTAGTTATGTACCTGTTGGTGTTACAGCTTGGCGAATACCATCCCATCTGGATAGCATGAGAGGTGTGTATGTGCTACAGAAGCTATAGGGTGCTTGTAGACATAAAGTATGGGCAGACCTGTAGAGTGTTGAGCAGTACTGTTGGGAAAAATATAGCCTATGCAGTTGGTATTGGAATGTCTTTCTCTCCTTCAACCCCTTATCTGCATTACAAATTATTATTCTTATACTACGGGTATGGTACCATTTTCACATATGTTGTTCTCAAAACCTAATGTTGGGCCTTGTGTTGTATTATTGGTTATATTACAATGGTTGCATACTAACATACCTTGTTGAAATACCAATGTTGTTGGCCTTTTGTCATAACTGTTACTGGCATGCTGTTACAATAATGACTGTTATTCCATTTATGCCTGTGTTCTGTATACTATGCAATTCTATTGTTCTGGGTTATTGGGACACCCATGCATGCTGTTATAACTAATGTTGAAATGTTCTTTTCATGACTAACCAGTACACTTTGACAAATCTCAACAGCACAACATTATTAGCTAGTCTGGTTCTAGTGGGTCCACCTGTCCCACCTCATGTGACCATGGCACTGGGTTCCAGCACATCTGGGACCCAACCTGGAGTTACCTCCTCTGCTGGTCCTGCACCACCCATGGATGGAACTGCCTCAGGGGATGGAACCTGTCCCCCACCTGGACGTTGGCATGGAAAAGATGTGGTCACCCAAAATCAGTTCCCAGAGATGGTGCACAGGATTATCAAGCACAATTTGGATGACTGACTGCACCAGATCAAGGGCAAATTAGTGTATCTGGAGGGACAGGCCAGCCCTGGTACCCATGCTCCAGCACAGACATCTTTGGGGCCCTGAAGGAGCAGTGCTGACTACCCATGGATGGAGAGCTCAGTCCCACTGTTGCCATTTGGGGGCACTTGGTCCTCCAATTCCCAAGCACCATCTCCGTCCAAGGTGTTTACCCCATTCATGTGTCGTACACCTCCCTTGTCTGCTGTCTTGTCTGTCGACAAACTCAACCTCTCCTACCCAACTTACCTCCCCAAATGTACCTACAACCCTTCCCCAACAGTCCAATCTCTCCTTAAAAAAAAAAGGGGGCATCTGTCCCATAAAAAAAATATCACCCCATACATAGCTCTCCTTTTCACTCCCAGGTACACTGCCATCAGTCAATCATCAAAGCAATTAATCAACAAAGTTATGTCACCCACATCCCTCCCTGTGGGATCTGAGGCTCCAAATTCCAAATTGTCCACAACATGCACAGTTGTTGCTGTGCAAGAAATTGAGAGCTATGGTCCTTTCCTATTCCCATCGTGCACATCCCTACCTGCTTTTCATATTTTTCCCCTGCTTGCCCCCATATCACCACTTTCCTATCACCTAGTTTTTCTTTTCTTTTTTGGAAATAGCATGGATTTAAGTGGGACTAAGTGTTGCTTAGCATTGTGGTATGGCATGCAAACCCACTTAAAACTGCTTTAATCACCTTATCTGATTCTGACACTGTTATGCACATCAATAAAATAATGTCTCCTGCCAAGCCAAGTCTCAGACCGAGGACCCTCTGAGCTGGAGCATAGTACATTAGCCCACTAGACTAACTCAGAGCTGGAGAATAGCTGGTGTTTCTATCAATATGTCATGCATTACAGTGATGTCACATCATGTAAAACATAAGCATTGTACCCAGGACCCTGTAAACTACAGCATAGGGCATTAGCCCACTCGGCCAAATCAGCTCAGGAAAGTAGCTGGTGTTTATATAAATAAATCATGCATTACAGTGAAGTCACATCAGCAAAAATAAATACCCCTGCCAAGTATTAAACCCAGGACCCTCTGAACTACAGCACAGTGCATTAGGACAGTAGGCCAATTCAGCTCTGGAGAATAACTAGTGTTTCTATAAATATCTCATGCATTACACTGATGTCACATAAGCAAAAATATATACCCTTGCTAAGTATTGAACCTAGCACCTTGCACACTACAGCATAGTACATTACCCCACTAGGCCACTGAGCTGTAAAACAATGCTGGTGTTTTTACAAAGATATCCTGATTTCCAGTGGTGCACTACTTCTACATACAATGGGATAAATGACAGCATACTTGGGCCCTTGATGCAGACCCCGAACCAATACACAGCCAAATACATGTTGATGGATGTACGTGAGGCCTACAATATAAGGTAGAGCTGACAATTGCACAGTCTGTTGAAGAGTGTCCACAGTTGTGCCACCTACTTATGGCATGGTTGTCATTAAACCTATTGTTTGTGCTGAAGTACTGGAAAAGTCAGTGCAGATTGAGGTTACAAAATCTGGACAGACAGGTCAGTGTCACACGTCATACACATCCGGACACACATGTTCATACCAATCCTGTGTAACACACTGTATGCATGCACATATGTCTTGCAGCTACACTTGCCATAATAATGAGTCAGTAGCTCTATCTGTGGCATATCTAGCATGTGTCACATCTGGGCACCCACAGTCCTGGCCCACAGATCAGTCTGTTTCACAATAACTACATTCTTGTCAATACAACATAGAAATAACTGAGGCCTGCAATGTTCAGCAGAGCTGGTTGCTGTTACCACATTCATTGCCACCCAGAGTAGCATGTCAAAGGCCTGTAGGGTGGGACACATGTCACAAATACAAATACGTGCACTAAATGCTGCCTACCACTCACTGGATGGCACTATTATGTAACATGTACCAGAGGCACATGCCTCACCTGGACTGTTATGGGTACTCTCACCCTGGCTATGTTGTCACAACAGAGCTGACAGTGCTCCCTCACTTAGATATACAGCTTGCTGTCCCCCACTGTGTTCAAAATTCCTAGTATGACTTCTGGCCAGAATGCAGCAGCTGCAGCCTGCTACACGTGCATCAGCATGTTCAGTTACCTGCTACAGACCTAACATACCTCCCAAACATCCTAGAACAGGGCAGCCACACAACACCCCTACATAAAGGGTTGGGGGAGGGAAATGGTCAGATGATAGGGACATGTGTCACAGTCTCCCCCTATAAACATACACAGCTGATAGACCAGCATCAACTGCAGCAGCATGCACATTCAGATAAAAATGATGTATGACATTCACATCTGTCTGTCTCCTTACTGACCCCAACACACATTTTTAAAAATTAAACTGTCACAGAATCAAAAAGTCTGTTAACAATGGCCAAACATAGCATACAAAACTGTGGACATACCACATCAATCCAAACAGTAGACAGTATTACTACCTACTCTCTGTGGTGCTGTAGCTCCCGCACCTTGATAATGTCCTCCTCACAGACCAGACAAAGGACCAAGGCCTGCATCAAGGCCTTAATTATAGCACTGTGTTACCATGCCATTGGCTAATGAAAATGCAACCCAGCTGTTCTGGATGTTATTAGCAAGTGTGAGTCACAGATTGGTGCACAGGCAATCACCTGTTCATGTACAAAAGGCAAGCTGCTGCCTATAGTAAACAGGTCTGTGACTTTCTTCATGAAGACAGACTGCACCTTCATAGGAAAACTAACACTAGATTTCTGCTCACAAAAGAGTACAGCACTATACCAGGTATGTTATAGAATTCCCCATGTAATGGAATGCAGATGGGGGGGATGCAGTCATGGGAAATAGGAATTCCAACAGTAGGCTCAACAACATATCTTGGAATGACATGTTGCTGTTAATCAACTGTCAAGCACCTACAGTCTTCCCTTTTGGCTCTGTCTGCAGTGACGTAGATCACAGCTCTAGCCCCTGAGTCCCCCCAGCAATGGTTAGCTCAAGTACGAATGCTATTGGATTGTCTTTTGTGCAATAGTGACAGTACCTACTGGGGAATATCGCTGGCATATCACATCATGCACTGTCAGTGATCCCCTCTCAGTCTGTGAATGTCATACAGGCATAGTTCAACCATGGTCCAGGTGTCCCTGACTGTTTCTGACATACTCTGGCTAGGTCACCGTGTACTCCACACCTGTATCTCATTGCCTGGCAGCTATGGCTAACATACCTGGTGACCCCCTGCAGCAGGACAGCAGTCCATAGGCAGCAGTAGTGTGGTGACACCGACTCATATTGAACATACAATGTAAGGGAATGAATACAGTACTATTAATTAATGTGCTATTACTGTGCACTGAGGTGTCTCTCATGTCACAGACACATTCCTCAGAGTCTGAGTATGACTATTACATATTGTCCAACTGGTTTCCAGACATGCACATTCATCTGGCAGGGGGTCCACATATATCAGGCAAATGTACACATTCTGCAAAAACTGTATACTGCAGATATTGGACACCTATGAGGAGGAAATTCTACCCCACATTTGCACTGCTCTTAGGTATTGTGCAGCACACATATTGTTGGAATATCCATATACACTGGTAGTACCAGTCATGTATTTCTCGGATGGTGGCTGTATGACATAGTACTGTAATGTTGCCCGTAGGGGACACACCACAGTAGATGGCAGTGATGGTATGTGGACACATAACAACACAGTTTGTCATAGCACACAGGCGATAACTGGTATACCCAGGGTCATATGAGGTTACTAGGCTATGGGCCCTGAGACCTCATAAGCCTAGCCCAGATGTTAGCCCATGTGTATGTAAGGCTGCACCTGATTCCCCAGTCCCAAGGGTTTATCTGCTGTTAACAATCCAGTTATCCAGATTCTGCTTGCAAAGGTGTAAATAGCTACCCTGCCTGATGTGGAAAGGGTGTCATTCCACAGCATGGTGAGAGTGTGGGACACACATCTGAGCTGCCAACAAGCCCAGTTGATGTCACAACCTGGATGAAGATGTGTGTATAGTTTAATAAAGCCGAGCTTCACTTGCACTTGTGCAGCAGTACCAACAATGTGGAGTCCGTGATTGCCTTTTATGCCAGGCAGAGGTCACATCTGAGGAGTATGTATGAAACTGGGTAGAGGGATGGGCTTATAGCCTATATGTGTATGGTAGATGTTTGAGGCCCTGGTATTCTCTGGTGTAGAACCTCTGTGATGGCCCCAGCTGCTGCAGGTGCTATGTGGGAAGATTGATGAATGCAGCTTTATACTGAATAATGGGCCTTATTGGGGGGTAGAGGAATTTTATGACCCCATGTCCCTGGATGACATACCCTTATGTATGAGGTGGGCCATGTAGAAGGTTTACCTTGCAATGGAATCAACATGGTGGTAAAATGTCATGTTGCCATCAACCTGTGTGCACAGATCCCTTACTACTAAAGGATGTTGTTAGTACTGTGATAATATTTAGGGATGTCAGTCTCCCCAATGGGGTTGACATTGCATTTCCTGGTATGCAGCCTGTGGCCATGTTTCTGGCACCCATTATGTGTCTGCATAAGACCCTCCTAGGCAGGTGTCTATATCAGTAGGAAATCTGGTGACAGCACACAGCATGCAGTTGTCTGCAAACACGGTCGCTCATAGCCCAGTGCCTGTGCCTTGCACCTCAGAAGTGTACATCACACATAACAGAGTCCCAATCACAGAACACAAGGTGGCACCACTAATTATGGGTCAACTGCTTAAGGTGGATTCCCCTATGTGGATTAGGTGGTTCAAGTCACTGTGCCACTGTGTTATCCCACTGGTAACATATGGTGCAATGCATTCTTGGGAGCATATATCTGTTATGTCCAAGTGGGTTATACTGTCAAAGTCTTTGTCCAGGTCAAGGTAGGCAGCGTGCACTCTCACCCCCCCTGCATGGCTTTGGTGACTGTGTCAAAGAGGTCAACCTAGTGTAACAGACATGATCCCTTCCTTGTTGAAGCCTAACTGTGTGTGATGGAGTGTGTGGAGGTCACCAATGTCCTTGTTAATGAGGTTCACTATAAACTGTGCTATGGCCTTGGAGATCAGCCTAGTTAGGCTGATAGGTGTGTAATGTGACATATTTGCGGATACCCCACCTTACTGTAAAGGGGTGACAGTGGTTGTCCTTCATCACATGGCTGGGACAAAGGCAGTAGTCAGGCCTCCTTTGAATACCTTGCCTTATGCTGTTGCAAGGTCATGCTTGGGGTCATGTAAGATGCATCCTGTGATGTGATAGGCAGCCATGGCAGCTGTATAGCATGGCTTTCACATGGCAGTGGTGATCTGTTCACTACATATAGGAGAAGGGGGCAGGTACTGGGAATGTCCTGTATACTGAAGGGGGACAGAGGGTGAAGCCTACACTGACTCGGTCAGGCATCAATTATGCTAGACCTATAGCATTGATGTAGATGGTGTCCTTGTCCACCACAAGTGAGCAGATTCAAGTGCTTTCTCTGAAGTTGTAGACATATGTACAGAAGGGGAGATTGTTATCTGTAGTATATGTTGACAATGTAGGTTCTGTGTTTGCTGTGCAGGTTCTCAGGAGTGATCTCATTCACTTGTAAATGCTAAGGAGACATTGCTCCAAAATGGGCAACTGCTCCAACTTTGCCTCAGATGCTGGTATATCATCCCTGTTATAGACACTATTTATTGCAGATGTTCATTAGTGAGGTGTACATATCCATGCAGAGGAAGATGTAGTCCTGTCGGGTATACCTGACTCCATGCATCTATACAAATCCAAGTATAGCACTTGTGTGTATGTGTGGATATTGGTGCCAGTTCCTACAGAGGGGTTGGGGGCTGTGAAGCTGTGTATACTACCCCTTAGGAGGTTGTATTCCACATTAGAGGTGTATGTATGTCAGACCCTAGCTAGATGGGTATTGTGGGAGGTGGTGACTGCAAACATGACTGCATGGTGGTTGCTTTGCCATGGAGGATGACACTGTAGGGATACTGCAGTGGTAAGCCATTTTTTGTAATATCAACTCCAACACACCTTCACCTCATGTGGGAGTAGCCCCTAGCTGTACCGAGGTGTTTGCAATTCCGGTGTTGATGGCTCTCTTACCATTTGTGTGCTGGCATGGTTACGCTTTCCAATGTATGCTTGGATTGTTCAAGTAACCCAGGATCAGGGTACAGTCCCAAATTTTAATGCAGTCGATGAGGTCTATATAGACAGAATGGGCTTCCTGGTCACATGTGGGGGCCAGTAGGTAGCTAGCTATTATCTGAATAGGTGTGTTGGCAATGTTTCCTGTGCATCTTACTGCCTGTACAGTGTGGAGGTGTGTATGTGTCTCATATATAGTGAAATCCCATGTCCCATGGCATTAGCACCTGCACTTTGGGGTCTGACTGTATGATAGGATGGTTGACTAGGTAAGGCTGGGGTGCTCTCTGCAGCTTTGAACTATGTGCCTGTGACTGCACAGATGTCAGCATTTCCCAGGGTTAAGAATGCTTGCACTCAGGGCAGAGTCATGTGTGCTTCACTGACAGTTGCATGTTGGTATTGATAACCTCACCACTTTTCCTAATGAAGGCACTATGGGGGTGGCAAGAACCATTGCCAGATGTGTGAAGGCCAGGTGAGATAGACAGAGGCCATCTCTGGCAAAGCATCATGGTCTGTTGACCATATCGTCCCAGGTTCTCAGGTACTGGAACTCCCTGGAATATCACAAGATAACAGGCCACATACTAAGGTCAATCATTTCCTTATTGTATTGTGGTATCAGGATGGTTGACAGTGGAATGCTGCATAAGGCTAGGGACATACCTGCCTGGGACACATAATCAGCGTGTTCACTCATGTCTCACTGCATATAGTCCAGGGAGGTACATCTCAGGTCAAGCATGGACTGTGACAGACTCATGACAGTACCTGTTGGTGAGATACAACAGTGCGTATGTGATATGGTGGATTCTGTCACCTGACACACAAGTCACTGTGACCATCTACATATACAGCGTGGTGAGAGACACATCAGTGTGTCTCACAATGGTGTCTCTTATGTGTAATATGTTTGATATGTGTTGAAGCCTTTGTGGCTGTGGGACACAGGTGTGTGTCTGTGTGGTATGTGCTGTGTAGAGCTGTGGCATTCACATGCGGCTTTGTCTCGGAGGTCTTCTTTGTTTGTGGATGTGTATGCTGAGGATGTCTGCATGTGTGCGTGTGTGTGTGTGTGTGTGTGTGTGTGTGTGTGTGTGTGTGTGTGTGTGTGTGTGTGTGTGTGTGTTGTGTAGGTGTGGTGATGTGTGAGGTGTACTGATTGCGTCTACAACCTGTTCAGAGTCAGATATGCGGCCTTGACAGGAGAGAGCATGGACTGCAGGTTCCTGATTTCATTGCATCTCTCAGACATTGTGTTCCTTGGAGGTGTTTGTAAATGGCTGTCCATCCGTGTACATGAGGCAGGTGCTACATTGTGCCAAGATACCCATATCAACCAGACTGGTAGGGGAAACTGTAGGACATTGTCCAACCACATATTCCAGAATCTGAGGGAGGAAGGCCAGGGAGACCTAAGTGGTGGGCCTACAGACCAGGTGCTTACTACAACAGTAGGAGGCTAACACCACTGCATACAACATAGACAGGCTATGAACAAGCAGTAATAGGTGCAACAGGAAAATGCATTTGAGCACCTTATAGGACATGCAGCAAGTAGCAGGGAACATCAAAATCAGAAGGGCAATGCATGATGTATTGCCACTATGTTGCTGATAGCTACATATATACTGTGGTGATAGATGGTGGGATATGATGTGGGAGTTAGCGGTGGATAGTGCTGGCAAATGTGGATGCACTGGGTGTGTACATAATGGTGAGCAAAGTATGTGGTCCTGTGATATGTTCCCCTCTTCATGTCCTTCAGGAGGGATGTACTGCCATATGACTCCACCATTCTCAGAAGCAGAGAGTGACATCATAATTGATGCCCTGAGACTCCATCACCAGGTGCTGTTGTCAAGGAGTTGTCATGACCAACAAGAATGTGCTGCACTGTGGGCAGACTTCATCACATTGGTTAATCATGTAGGCCAGCACCACAGGACCTATGAACAGGTCCAACACCAGACCACTGATAGGATACATCATACACAGCAAAGGGCCACAGCTGTGGCCAGGGACTGTGCTGGCACCGATGTTGGGCTTGTTACACAACAACCAGTCTTGGCCACAGAGGAGTTCCTGGCAAACCTGAGTTCAGCCACCACCTTACAAAAATCAGTCACACCATACGTCATGGAGGTGGGTGGCACAGCTTGCACATCCAAGGAGCATCCAGGTAAGCTGGTATCATGTTAATACTGTGGCATTCATAGTGGCAGCCTCTTCATAGATGTACACATATGTCACTTCAATCTGCATTTGTGGGAGGGTTGTAATTTATACGCGTGCACACATATTGTGAATGTCAGCAATGTGGGTATTATCACAGTTTGTACTGTACATGTTGACATATGCACATATTATCCTGTACCAATGCCACATTTCTGTCTGCTGACAATACTTCTCCCCCACAAATCCATAAGTAACTTTGGTGTGGCTGGGGTCCATCATCCTATTGCCGGTGAGTGTGGAACTGTTTTGTTATGACTCATCTATACCCTAGGCATGTTAAGGGCTGCTAGTTTGCCATTGACACAACTGTTAAGTTTAGCCATATTGCAATATGGGCATGTTCACTAGTGGAGGGGTGCACTACAGTACATTAGATTGGTAATCACAGTAGCATATTTGCAGGAGCTGTAGCATATTAGTATGTATTTTTGTGAAGGTGTAGGCAGTCTGCTATAAAAGGGTGCTTTGCTATTGTGGAAACGGGTGGACTGTGTTGTAGGTGAAGGTCCATTGCATACACTAACATGTCACTTATCTCACAGGTGTATAGTACTAGCAACATTAACTGGACATAACTGCACTGCATGTTGTTAAGGGCCTGTCGTGTGTGTCTGTTGTGGTCTGCTTGTGTGTTGTGCATGGCATCAGTCATAATGTGTGGTCTGTCTAATGCATTTGTGGCACCTCACCTGTATGTGTGTGTCTGTGTGTATGTGGATCAGCAGACATTATAGTGCAGGAATTAATGTTGTCATGTTGTCTTCCCCTCACAGGTGACCATTGGGTTTGGACTGTGTCCCCCTCACAACCTGATGTCAGTATCTCATCAGACTCTGATGATGATGGTGGCCATAGTGAGGCACAGGTGGGGTTGTTGGGGGCTGAATCTGTCCCATTGGTTGACATACCA
Organism: Protopterus annectens; assembly: GCF_019279795.1. Classification (NCBI taxonomy): domain Eukaryota; kingdom Metazoa; phylum Chordata; order Ceratodontiformes; family Protopteridae; genus Protopterus; species Protopterus annectens. The sequence goes on along the minus strand of NC_056744.1, from coordinate 578,429,480 downwards.
CTTCCTCCCCCAAAGTCCCTGCACACAGTCAGTATGCCCACACATAGGCAGTCCCCAGCAGCCACAGATTCTCATCAGTCAGAGGGTGGTGGCATCGAACAGGAGAGTTTGGCAAGTATGGCATCAGTGACTGTAGACACTAGCCATAGCCAGAGAGTTGGCATGGTCCCACACAGACAGATTGACAGGGGTGCTCAAAGGAGGACTGCTGCCCATCTAGCACCTGTCAGAGGTGTCACAACACGTATCACCCGGCACATGTTTTAGTCCATCCTAGAGGCATAGGCACATTGTGTATGGTACACCAGATCAATGCTCATGGTCATGGATGCCACACTGCCTGCCATACATGACTCCATCCATGGCATTGGTGATGCCTTACATCATTTTGCTGATGTAGTGGATAGATGGTGGGGTGAGACATTGTCAGTCCTTAACCGTGCAATGTCCATGCTTGAAAATGTGGTGGGTGTAGGGCATCAGACACATGGACATAGGTCTGCAACAACATCAGCTGAGACCCCATGTGACCATGCACAGTCACACTCTCATAGTGGCAGTGCAACCAGCACTACCAAAGGGAGGGTGGCTATGGGCACTTGGTCTTGGGTGGTCCCATGAGGGACACAGACCCAGCAGACACTTGTCACCAGCAGCAAGTAGTACTGCATCTGGCCCTGGGCATGGTGGTGCCAGTGCCACTCCTGGCAGAACTAGTTCCCGTGTTTGTGGCCAGAGATGGTGAACTGTACATTCTCTCATGTATGGTCCACAGCTGTCCAACATACAGTGTAAGGCTGGCACATGGCTTGACTGTGTACATGTATACACACACATCACTGTTACATGCAGGTCACCACGAGACACACACAGCTCCTCTCCATGGCCCAGCTGACCAGACACACACACACAATGTCAACTCTGTGGCACAGCCTAGGCCTTTGGCCACCCCACACCATACCCTGTGAATGTGATGATACCTGTGCCACATCCCTGTCATCCATACCATCAATGCAGGGACATGCTTATAAGTGTCTAATTCACAGAGTGAATATAGTGCACTTAATGGCAGTTTGTAGTGCAGTAGTATTATGCCCTATAAGGTGTTGTCTGCTGGCAATTGTCATGTGTACACATCAAAGTGTATGTACCTTTCTGCCATGATGCTATATTGCTATTAGTATTGCTGACTGTTGTCTCCCAGTCCTTGTTCTGTTTCTGCTCCAGCTGTCTCTGTATCTACACTGTTGGAACTTGCTGCCAATACAGCAGCTCAAAATGACATAGTGGCAATGCAAAAAATGTGACATCACCAAGGTATGGCTGTATAGTTGCATGGTTACCTAGGTGCATATGTGTAGAACAGCGTATGAGGAACAATGGGAGTGGACCATGTAATCTTGCATGCATACCTCTTGACACAGCATGCTACTCATAATACATGTCACCTGGGATTCCAAAGGATCACAGGTTCATAGAATCATAGAATGTTAGTAGAGTAATGGCCCTGGGTCCCTTACAAGCCTATCCATTACTTTATCCCTGACAGAATCATGAATCAGCACCTGTTGCCCCTGTCATTGAGGGACACAGGTGTGACCCCTGGGATGGATTTGTAGATTCCCATCCACTCATCACAGCTGCACTCGATGATGGTCTGCATTGTACTCTATTTGACATGTCTGGGAAGTGCATTACTGACACAGGGCAGCCTCTGGGAGACAAACCTGTCCCTCCAGCAGGTTTTGTTGATGTCTATCAGATTCAGGCCTGTTGATCTGGTAATGTATGAAGAGTTAGAGTCGCATATATGGGACAACTGTTGAAGGGCTGGTCAAAACATTGCCATCTATGTGTGCCACAGCCTACCTGTGGGCCATCTGTCCAATACTAAGTGGGGCACTACTGAGTTGAGGCTGTCTGCATGGAACAGGTGTTGGAGGCCATGGATCACCTTTGTGTGTATTACTATGACCTTTCCAGTTGCAGCAGATGCCTGGATAAGTACATATCAAATGGGCCTTGGTACTATATTATTGTTGTACTGACTGAGGACTATACAGAGGTAATGACTCTTTTTTTCTGGATGCACTCCCTTTACCTAGGTGATGAATCATGTACAAGGCTTTTCTGACCACTGCCACTACTTGGTGGCTGAATGCAACAGCGCTGTCAAGCTGACTACTGAGGTCTCTCAACGTAGGTTGTATTTTTATGGGGTTGCCATTGATGTGGGAAATAGTGGGGCCATGTCCTTGACATTTGATATGAAAGTATTGTTTTCTGCATTCAGCTTGAGGCCAGGACCTTGCCACCCAAATGTAAGACCCCATTGCGGTGTGTTTACATCAGTCAGTGGGTCAATGACAGACAACACACAACTCACAGTCACCACAGCCTTAAGCAGTATCTCCAAATATGGGTGGTGGCATTTAGCATTCATGTTTAGATACGTGTGGGTCATTTGGGGCAGCAGCTACTGACAGGGCCTCCACATGTCTACATATTGCACAGACAGGCAACACAAAGTAGGGTTGCCACCTCATGAAATGTGCAATGTGGGACACTTCTTGTAGTATTGTGGCATGATAAACCATACCCACAGCAAGAGCAATGGATAGGACTTCTCTTGGTCTTCCAATATGACAGCTTATTTTTGTCACATTTCCATAGCCTATGCTATTTCTCATGACATTAAGGTGTTTCTGATGTACAATAACTGTTTTATGCAACTATTACACAACTATAAAGTGTTTGTTGTCCTACACTCTTGGGACCTCTGTATTGTTTGAGTTGTTTTCACAGGTCACACCTGGCCAAACATGGACTGCAACTTGCAGGCCCAATATAACAGTGGGGTATAGGCCCAAACATGGGGAGAGGATTATAATATTGCTCTTACAAACCTAGACAATTGCTGGAATGGTTTTGTATTAGCATGCATTTTCCAATGGGTATGAAGTCTGCATCTCAACTGTCAGTTTATAGTTTCTCACAGCAACCTTTAGTCATTTGCAAATAGTTTGCCAGTAAAATGCAAATATTCTGACAAACAGAATAGATATATGAGCTATAAATGTGGACACTCTGTTAATCTCTGTACATTTGTGGGGAATAGATGGTGCCCACCGACTTGTTGTAAGTACTGACACAGTGACGTGACAGCCTTTATATCCTGCTGCTACACAGAATTCTTACAACCTGCTGTACTACTAGCCACTATCTAGGTTACTGAGGGTTGTGTACTGTGGATATCCATGGCCCCCTATCCCTCCATTGTGTCTGTCTATGTCCAGCTTTCTTTTAGTAAGAAATATTGACATATATACAGTCTGTAGAACTCCTACCATAGGTGTAGCTCACATGCAAAACAGTAGGTGCAGCCAGTCTTGAACCATGTGCATCATCAACCATGGTAATTTACTTATCCACTAAGCCACAACAGCCACCAGACAGTATAGTTTACTTCCTGACACTATCAACCACAGATAAACATAGCAACTTGACCCCTGCATATTGGGGAAATGATAAATGCCATCAGGTTGATTGGGACAGCCCAGGGATTGTGTGGTCTTCTATTACCTTGCAAACATACTGTGAGTGCAGTTGTATGGAAGCATGGATGTGTAGGGGCAGGGGACTCTAGCATTTACAGTAAAGCATCAGTCCTGTGACCCCCACTGTATGTCATTCCCTCACATAGTGCATTAGGTTTTGCTGGCTTGGGGCCTACAGAATACTCAGGGTTGGCCACTATTGGACAGAGAGTTCCTGTTATCCCACACAGATGTCAGGTGTCTGCACCTATCTTGGTAGCCCACTCTATTCCCTTGCAAACATGCAGCAGGTCCATGTATATGCTATCAAAGTCTACTACCCCATTCATGTCTTATAAAGAAAAGTGACTTGCCTTGTCTCATCAGTGGTTGAGATAACAGTGCTTCAGGGCTGTTTCTGTCTGATGCATGCCATACACAGCCAATACATGGTAAGTTACAGGTTTTGTGGTGCAGCTGGCATTCTTTTTACTATCTATGTGAGTTGTAGTGAGTTGTCAGTCACTAGGTCCCTAGGTTGCATGTGCTGTGCATTGCCTCTTTGCCAAGGCCAGGGCATACTGGGCACACCTACATCTGCCTAGAGGGATAGGCTCAGGGGGTTCCTCCTCTGAGTCCCCCTGTGGCTTTTGGGAACTTGACACTGGTGGGAGGCTGTGTGTCCCTTCCCTATGATGTTCCTGCCCCAGCTGTTTCTGCAGGATCATATTGTATATCATGGCAGATATGGGAACCTGTGTGCACATGTGGCTGGAGAGTACTGCAGAGCTCCACCAGATATATAAATACAGTGGAACTGTGACTGGAGCAACCCAAACACATGCTCTATGATGTTCCTAGCTTGGGTGTGTGCGTCATTATGGTGTTTTTCAGTAGGTGTGTGTGTATTTCTGATAGGTGTCATCATCCACAGTTCTAGTGCATAGCCAGCATCCCCCACAAGATGGCCGTATGGGATGTCCAACCTGGCAAATATCTGGTACAGCTGTGAGGCATGCCAGATGTGGGAATTGTGGTAGCTGCTAAGGCTGCCAGCACACACATTCATGATAATGCCCTGGGCATTGCACATGACCTGGCAGTTGATGGAGTGATATCCTTTGCAGTTAACTTAGACCCTCCCCTCTTCACTGGGTGGTGCCAGGATCTGCCACATAACCCACACACTCAGGTCACTCCACAACAAGTACAAATATGACTCTGTCATTGTCCATGTTGGTGTGAATGACCTGAGACATACCTCCCTGGACTACACGAAAAGAGACATAGAAGATCTCTCCAGTCTTGTAGCCCAGGCAGTATGACCCTAGCCCTGAGTAGCATCCTGCCATCACCCAAAATGATACCACAGTACAAGGACAAAATGATTGACTTCAACAATTTGCTAAGCTTCTGGTGTCATACTAAGGGGATGCAGTATTTGTCTGCCTGGGATGATATGGTCGACAGACCATGATGCTTTGCCAGAGATGGCCTGCACCTGTCGCCCCTGGGATTACAGATACTGGCTAAGGCTCTTGCCACCTTTATAGTGCCTTTATTAGGCAAGGTTCAAATGACAAATTCACCACCATAACAGGAACAGGCAAGCAAAAACTGAGGGTAATGCTACTCAATGCTAGAAGTCTAAATCTCAAAATGCACTCACTCGAGGCACTCCTTAAAATGGAGAACATCGATATCTGTGCAGTGACTGAGACCTGGTTCAAGGCTCTAGAGAGCACCCCTGCATTACCAGGCTAGAATTCATACCACACTTTTCGGCCATCTAACCTGGATCGAAACACCAAAGGCAGAGGTGTGTTCATATTCATTAAGGATATCCACACCTCCAGGCTAGTTGCGCATAATGCATCCGAAGTTATCCAAGTGCAACTAACTCTGGGCAAAACTGCAATCCAAATTGTAGCTTGCTACAGTTCCCCCACCATGCCCCAGGATTCCCACTCCTCTTTTCTTGATATACTGGAAAATATTAGGGTTCAACCAAACACCCTAATAATGGGTGATTTCATCTACCCCACTATTAACTGGGCAAACTACTCATGATCCGACCGTAAGCTAATCACCCTAGATATCTGCATCCCACCCCCACCCACCATTAAGGAAACCACAGCAAAAAACTTCTCCAAAGCCAACTTCATGCTTCTTAAGACAGAAGTGGTGAACTTCATGACATCCATGCAGATGGACAATACAATACAGCTACGACTGCTGAATCCTACACAAATGCACTCTATAAGCACTTACACAAGTGCATGGATCATTCTATCCCAAACAGAACAAGATGCTATTCTCCAAAAAAAGGAAGTCAATCTGGTGGTCCCCTGCCATAAACAAACTCTACAACAGAAGGAAGAAACTGTTGCAAAAGAGAATAAATTCCCATGTGTGGAGGAGCTCCCTGGTCAGCTTCAGTATGAAGATGAGATCCCTTATAAGATCCTCCAAAGCTAGCCATGAAAACAAAATCGCCACTGATTCTAAGGGCAACCACAAAGCATCCTATAGCTATGTCAAGAATCGCAATGGCAACACCCAGATCTGCTCTGAGTTACAGCACAATGGCATGAAAATTACAGAACCAACTGATATTACCAACTTCCTGGCAGATAGGTCCATTGCTAACTTTACCCCCTCTCACCCCCTAAAGGGCCCATATCTATACAGGAAGAATGCAGAGTCCCTGTAATCACATCTATTCAGGTAAAAGCTGCACTCTCTAAAACCAAAAACACAGCATCCATGGGACCGGGCAACATCCCAGGCTGTGCTTTACATGAACTTCAGAACGAACTAGCTCCCCACCTAAGCACCATGTTCAATCATAGTCTCACGTCAGGCTTTGTGTCCACTGAATGGCACACAGCAACAGTTATCCCACTCCATAAAGGGGAGCCACCACTGATCCTGGGAACTATCACCCTATTAGCCTGATGAGCCTGGCCTTCAAGGCCATGAAATGTTTCATCATGGAACTCATAAACAAAGACACTGGTAACCTCCAAACTCTGGACCCCACCCAGTTCAGGTTTGTGAAAGGCAGAGCATGCCTTCTGAACCTGATTGACTTCTTTGAGGTAGTCACTAAAGCTGTAGACGAGGGTAAGGTGGTTCACACAGCCTATCTTGACCTCACCAAGGCTTTCAACACCATCCCCCATTCTGGAATTATAGCTAAACTCACTAAACTAGGTATAAATCCCTACATCACAAGATGGGTTGTCAACTGGCTCACTGACAGAACCCACAGTGTAAAAGTTGCAGACTCCAAATCTGACTTCAAACCAGTGACAAGTGGAGCACCACAGGCTTCAGTCTTGGGACCTCTCCTGTTTGGTATCTACTTCTCTGAAGTACAGGCTAACACAGAAGGTCTCTGGCTAAAGAAGTTCACAGATGACTGCAAACTAGGAGCCATAGTCAAGTCCCCAAATGATGTGGACATCCTACAGAAGGGCCTCACTGAGACAGATGGCTGGTGTCAGAGACATGGCCTCAAGCTCAATGCCAAAAAGTTCACTGTCATCCCGTTTGGTAAAAACTCTGTACCCATGAACTACCACATAAATGGCAGTCTACTTAATGCTGAATTTGTGATAAAAGACCTCTGGACCCAGGTGGACAGTAGACTCTCCTTTGATAATCCTATCACCACAGTAGTTAGGAAATCCTTCTATGTGGCACACCTCATCATAAAAGGGTTCTCATGCAGGAAAAAAGAGGTCATTGTTGCCCTCTACTCAGCACTCATTGGACCCATTGTAGAGTACAACGCCCCTTTTGCATTGTACCTCACAAGACATCTGCAGCAGCTGGAAAGGACACAGAAGTACCTCACAAAGAGGATTATTGACCTCCAATAGATGCCCTACACTGACCATCTCAAAAAACTTCAGCTTTACTCAGTAGCATATCACCTACTCTGAGGAGATCTCTGCCTAACATATAAAGCTATGTTAAACCCAGAGCTGTTGGACATGCTATACCTCAAGAAATCCCAATCCCTCAGAGCTACATGCTCTAGGGATCTAAACTTGTCACCACAATAAACAGGACATGCTGGAAGGTAGATTCCTGTCCCAGAGACTTCCTATACTCTGGAACAAGCTACCCATCTATGTCAAGCAAAGTTCCTCTTTAGCACTCTTCAAGAAAAATCTTGATGAGTGGATGGGAAATAGGAAGTACACCCTGGGAATTACTTCTGTGGCTCTGCTCGACAGGGGCACAGGAAATTAACTTTCTTGGGTGGTGTAAGCCAGGGAACCTTGTTGGCTAGGCTTACTTAAGCCTTTGGGCCAATAGTCTAGTACCTACCTATGAACCTATGAACATGAGTGCAGTCTATGGCACCAAGTACCTCAGAGTAGTGTGCTACATGGTGGGAAAGGCACATATTGCTAGTCCTCTCCTCAGGGGTGCAGGGTAAATAAATGTACCTACTGGCATCTGCTTACATTGTATCCAGGAACTGGTGGAATACCCTGAATGCAGATGCCAGTGAGATCCTCATTAAATCTCCGGTTCATCTTTGAAAAGTACCTGTAGCTAATATTCTAAGGGCTACACATACATTTGTTTCTACTGGGATGGGTTCCCCTCTGTTGGCTGTGGGTCTGAGTTGAGGGTGACAGAGCTCAGTGAGTTCCTGTAATATGTCCCTGTCTACCCAGTATCACTCTACAATCTCCATCTCATGTGGCCCCTGGAAGGTCACCCTGGGCCTGAACACTCTTCTTCTTCTCAGTCTAGGCCTATTGTCATTATCATCATCATCTTCACTAACCTCACGCTCAAGCACATACAGATGTAGCAGTGCAGCATTAGCCCCTAGCATTTTGTCAGCTAAAATTACCAAGTGTGTACTCCAATGGTGCAGTGTATGTAGGAAAGTCAGATTGTAGGGTGTATGCATACTTTATAGCGGTGTGCTGCAGTTACAGCCTGTGTGATTTGCTCATTATTCTGCATTTCACTTGATAGGTATAGTATTCGGGGTTTGAATTGGCCAATGTCTGTTGAACAGGAATTATCAGTCATTTCTACCTGATCAGCTTTCACAGGCAATTATTTTCCTATTTCTTTCACTACTAATCAGTGTGGTGTGCCACGCAAACCCATTTTGCTAGGTTAAACAATGCTCAACAGTTTTGACAGTCCCACAACCATGGCCACACTCACCTTTTCTTAAACTTGCTAAAACATGCTCAGTAGCATCAGACACAGCCCCCTGTTAGCTTTACTTAGCTGAGCACAAACAGGCGCTGTTGAGCTCCAATCTGTTTTAACATACTGTGACACACACACTTTTGATATCAGCTACCTGTTCTACCACTTCTTGCATGGTTCTAGCCTGATCACTGGTTGTATCTGTGTATACTGTAGGCCTTTTTGCTATTCAGTAACTCCAGCTCATTTACATAAAGCTAATTGAGTATACCCTGGATACTGCACTATTCCAGGGCCTGCAACCATAGCAACCCGACACCTGCCATTGTAATACTCTGCATCCTGGGCACTATAATGCATTAAATTGCCAAATGTGTACTTTGACTTTTTTACAGTTTTTATTTATTTATTTTTTCCATAACTGCATGTTTGCACAGGGCTGTGTGCCACACAAACGTAATATATCTAGTAAAAACATGTATTGATCGTTAATAATTTGCATTGCTTTCAGGACTCACTGGCAATAGTTTTGGCCATTTGCATGTCTACGGTACCATATCTGTCCTTTACCCTAGCCTTTTACAGCCCCTTGTGTGATTTTTTTGCAGTCCTGTACACGGTTTGTATCTGCATGCATTTCTTGCAGCAACACAGCACCTACACAGGTGCCTTTCTGCTTACTGGATCACAAATCCACCTCATCTGAATGGTTTTCCCCAGCTTATGAGGTGATTTGCATTTGGCAGACACCTTCATGTCCGCACACTTGTGCACACGCTTCAGCCCTGTTTCCTGGATCACTCAGTGGCCTTGTTCCATCTTCAGATCGCAACACTATTCCTACATGGATTATCGCTCTGTGTAGGCTTTAATGACATCTACCCAAGATTTTTAACAAATAAAGCAAGATTACAATAGATAAACTATGGGGAGCAAAGACAATATGGAACTAGAGAAATGTGAGATGTTCTAGAATAAGCCATATTCTGTAGAAATACAGTAATAATATTAGCTGAAACTTTATCAAAAATGGGAGGATTAATCATTGTAAATTTAAGATGGAAAGAGCAAGTATATAGAATTGTAGCATTATATCTTTATACTAATTCTAAAGAAAGGGAAAGCTTATTCCGACAGATTTTAGACTATGTAGTGATAAATATGAATATTATAATAACAAGAGACTTTAAATGTGTTTTAAGATGCAAGCATAAAAGAAAGGAAACAATATAAGAAAAATTTTAGCGGTCATAACATGTGGAAAATTAAACCTTTGGGACAAAAATTTATGGACATAAAAAAGGGGTATATAAAGCAATGAAATAGATTATGTTATAGTATCAGAAGGTTCAGTTATAGGAAAAGCTGAGATAGTTGAAAATGGATTTTCTGATCATCTTGCAATATGGCTAGAGATAAAGGAAAACAAGTTATATATAAAAATAGGCAAAGGAATAAAGAGGATAAATGAGAAAACACAGAAAGAAGAAGGAATGAGAGTGGCAATAGGATGTGAGAAAAGTTGGGAAAGAAAAATATAAAATAACATATAATGATGCATTGGAAAATGTAGATATTATGATAGAAAGTACTTTGACAAAGAAAGAGAATTATATGAAAGAAATCAAGAAAAAATACAAGAAGTGTTATTTAGGCAAAGATAATATTGCAACATAAAAGAGAAGAAGTATCAAATTACTTAAGCAGCTTAGGAAAGAAAGATGGTAGTGCAATGAGAGAAATAAAATAAAATGTGAAAGGAAATGGAAAAAATAGTGTAGTACAATATGTACAAAGAATGTTTAAAGAAATCATAACGTAGTGAAAAAAGCAAGTAAAGTTAACAGGAAAAGAGAATAAGGAGTTGGAAAATAAGATTTTTTTAAGAGCTAGATAAAGTATTGGTACAAGTAAATATAGATCTGGCTGCAGGACCAGATGAATAGGGTATAAAATGTATAAACATTTAACAGATTGGTAAAAAGAACATTTTTAAACATTTTGAATAACAGATTAAATTATTTTTTTTGTATAACAAATCATGTAATGGAATACTTAAATTCATTTGGAAGAAGGAAGATTGAAGACAAAAAACTGGAGTCAGTTAAAAAAACTGGAGATTGATAGTGCTGAATAATAATGATTATAAGATATTTATGAAAATAATAAAAAAGATTTGAAACTAAAATGGAAAATATTATTGAAGATAGGAATATATAGCAAAAAGGGGAAAGGGCTGTCATTAATTATTAATTATAGTTAGATAAATTGTGGATGATATTATGAATAGAAAATAAGCTAAAATTATAATAAGGAACCTTAACAAGGCATTTGATACAACTGGACATGAAAACTTATGGGCAATAATAAAAGAATATAAATATGTAAGAACATTAGGAAATTATGTATGTCAGTGTATAGTAA
>NC_056744.1:578345827-578413327 GCF_019279795.1 Protopterus annectens | reverse complement strand
TAAGAAATTTTACAGGCCGTTTGGAAAGAAAACAACAAAAGCTGAGATACCACCAAGAATAGAGGAAATTATTGCAGTCTAGAGAAGTACTGCCGCGGTGGTATGGCGATAGCTTTGTTACCTCACTGCAAGAGGTTCTCCCGTTTGATTCTCGATTGGCTTGGGAGTGCCTTCTGTGTGGAGTCTGCATGTCCTCCCCGTGGTTGGGTAGCGCTCAAAAGACATGCGTGCATAAATGGACGTTTCTTCGTTGAAGGTTGGGCATCGAGCTGGCACCTCGGCATTTCGTAAAAATCTACTGCCAATCATTAGCGGACTGGAGTTCCGCTGTGGCGACCCCTTACTGGGAAAAAGCCGAAAGACAAACAACATTGCGGTCTAGAGAAATATTTATGAGGGCAAAGTTGAGCACAATAAAAAAGATGAGTAGATAAAAGAAGTAACATTACAATTAATAGACTCTGATATAAAAGATGGATTTGGAATGAAGTGACTCCTACTGAAGGTTCCCAAATGAAAAATGCCAGGTACAGATACTGTACCTAACTTTTGGTTAAAGGTACTGTCATCTTTGCAGTGTAATTTAGCTACAAGTAAGAATTATTTACATACAGACCCTGTAATAACACTTGTCTGGCTTACAATGGGGAAAACACACTCATACATAAATGTGAACCTGCCAATCATCATAAGAATTATCAAGGAATAACCTGTCTCCCAAAAATATATGTTATATGCAGGAATTGATGCAAATAGAGTACATAATTATTTAGATAAAAATTCAATCATGGCCATTGAACAGAAGGGGAATAAAAAAGATTCATATGAAGCAAAGGATCATGATTTGTTAAAATAAAGTCATAATGAAAACCTGAAAAAAGAACAGGAATATAAGTATGGCATATATAGATTACAAAAAAGTTTGATAGTATTCCTCAGTCCTGCATTATAGAATGTTTACAGACATACAAGATCGACCACACATTGGTAAATTGTATTGCAGTCACACATTGGTAAATTGTATTGCGTTACTATGAAGAAATGGCACACCACTTTGCAGCCAGATCATAAAAAAGAATTAATTACTATCCAGGGTGTGAAAAATCCATCATGGAATATTTCAAGGTGAGTCTTTGTCACCATTATTAAGTTCATAGTTTCATAGGTTGGTACTAGGCTATTGGCCCTAGGGCCTATACAAGCCTAGACATAACAATTCCCTGGATATTTCTTCCCACAATATTTACTTCCCTGGACCCCTATCTAGCAGGGTGACTGACGTGATCCCTGAGGTGAATTTCCTATCTCCCATCGAATTGTCAAGGTTCCTTTTGTAGGCGCTCTACTTAACATGTATGGGCAGTCTATTCCAGAGTATGGGGAGTCTCTGGGTCAGGAACCTGTCCCTCCAGCATGTTTTGTTCATTGTGATGACAAGGGTTAAATCCCTGGAGTAAGTGTAGCTCTGAGGGATTGGGATTTATTTAAGTGGAGCATGTCCAACAGCTCAGGGTGTGACATGGCCTTGTATGTTAAGCAGAGATCACCTCTGAGTAGACGATATGTCATGGAGTATAGCTGGAGTTTTTTTAGACGGTCAGCATAGGGCATCTGCTTTAGGCCTGTGATTCAGTGAGGTATTTCTGTGGCCTTTCCAGCTGTTGCAGATGTCTTGTGAAGTACATACCAAATGGGGCGTTGTACTCTATAGTGGTTCTAATAAGGGATGGGTACAGTGGGACAATGACCTCCTTTTTTCTGGATGAAAAACCCTTAGTGATGAGGTGTGCCACATAGAAGGATTTCCTGACTGTTTTGGCGATGTGGTTATCGAAGGTGAGACCACTGTCCACCTGTGTCCTTAAGTCTGTCATCACACTTTCAGTGTTTAGTGTACTGCCACCTATATAGTAATTCATAGGTACATGTTTTTTTCCCAAAGGGGATAACTATACATTTCTTGGCATTAAGTTTGAGCCCATGGCTCTGGCATCAAGCATCTGTTTCTGTAAGACCCTTTTGTAGACTATCCACATCATTTGGGGATTCAGTAATGGCTCCCAGTTTGCAGTCATCTCTGAACTTTATTAGCCAAAGTCCCTTAGTGTTGGCCTGTACTTCAGAGAAGTAGATGTTAAACAAGAGCGGTCCCAGGACTGAACCCTGAGGTACTCCACTTGTCACCTGTCTGGAGCTGGATTTGGAGTCGGCTACTTTTACAGTCTGGGTTCTGTCAGTAAGCCAGTTGTCAACCCATCAAGTGATGTAGGGACTTATGCCCAGCTTAGTAAGTTTATCTATGATTCCAGAGTGAGAGATGTTGTCAAAGGCCTTGGCGAGATCCAGATAGGCTGTGTGGACCTCCTTACCCTTGTCTACAGCTCTAGAGACTGATTCAAAGAAGTCAGTCAGGTTCAGGATACAAGATTGGTCGTTCACAAACCCAAACTGGGCGGGTCCAGTGTTTGAAGGTTGCCAATGTCTTTGTTTATAAGTTGAAAACCAAAGTAAGGCAAAAACAAGGTGATTAAAACCAAACAAGGAAGCAGAGAACTACCTCGCAAAGTGAAACAATAAAGCCTCGGAGGGAATTAATGCAGCAAAACACTTTTAATAAAGTATAAAAAACACAATTAACATAGTTAAAAATACGTTTTCGTTTAAACAACTTCATCAGATGTGGGCTGAAGCACAACTCATCATGTTAAATACTCAAAAATAAATGACATCATAGATTAATTATCCAATGAAAATCCATTTAAATTCAGTCAAATGTTTTCCATCAATCATTTGTAACACAGAATCAAAACCTGACACAACCCTATGAAAACAAGACACATAATGTAAAATTCACCTATAAAGTTAACAGCAGCAAAACACAATTAAAAATGTAATAATTTGAACCTTAAAAACATTTCTGAGCATGGAGCAAGAAGTAAGGAGTTCGAAGGAGGATCTTGGCCAGACTAGGAATTTAGTGGGCCAACTGACTCAATTGGTGGACCTCCTGACTCCTTTGAGCCAATCAATGGTTTCATTGGTAGCAGCTTTTCAGAGCGCATTGAACCAGGAAGTAATTTCGGCTAGCAGAAGCAAGCCGTTTAATGGCGCAACACAGTAACAAGTAAATGCGAGCATGGAAGCGAATGGTTTGCAAAATACAGACAATTTTGATTCTAGGCTTACTCCAGCAGCCTTGAGGGACGATGCTACCATTTGGACATCTAAAAATAGAATCGGATCCCCTACAGAGAATGTTAGACCAGGTCAAGCAACTAATGGAATATTGAGTGAACGTATGCACACTAGTGTGGATCTGAAGGACTGGTTAAAGATCAGGTACACTATAGACTTTAAAGATAAAACTGCAAAACCTGGTCCCATTACTTTTATCCTATAACAAAAAGCTGAAACAATTTGAGAAGTTAATGTATAAATTCAAAAGTATTGACATTGAAAATGCGTATTTAAATGAATGCATAAATGAAGGTATTGTGCCTAAGGGACTGAGATTATAAATACCCAAATAATGTCATCCCTGGGTCTGTTTTTCAAATAAATTTAATTGATGTGTTTAATAGATGTGGGCTAGAAGTTTTAAAATGTATTATTGATGAAAACACTAGAGTAAAAAAAGATGTTTTAAATGAAATTGAAATACTAAATGACAGCATTAAGAATGATTTAATTTACACTATACCCTCAGAAAAAAGATAAATATGACAAAATAACAAAGGATATTGATGGACAATGTGATGAACTAATAAATAGAAAGATTAAAAAAACTTGATAGAGACCTTAGGGATTATAAGAATGATGTTAGTTACCTATTTCCTAAAACTGGTAAAAGGCTGGTGAGTTGGGGTGACACGAATGAGGGAATAGGTTGGAATCAGATAAATAATAATGTTGAACAGAATAAATATGGATGTGTAGGTGATGGAGTGTCGGAGCTGGAAGATGTTACCAAATACCCACCCTTACGTAGATCTGAAAGGATCAGAAATAAGGAAGGGCGGCACCAATATTACAATGCAAATTTTCGGGGAGCCTGGGGAAGGGGGAGGTATTAAATTCTTTAAGTGCCCCCCAACCTGGCATAGACTGTGACACCATTGTGCAAAATTAGTTTAACACTTTTAAATATAGCAGTAATGGTTTTACTATTTATAATTTTAGTAATATTAATTTGAAAAATGAGCATTTTAAGTTATTATCCAAGGGAATAAAATGTATCCCGAAGAGAAGGAGTGACATAGCAAGAACACTAATGGATATTAAATTATTCATGAGGAAATTTAATTTTCAGGTGTTATTTAACCAGGCAAATGTTCATACAAATACAAATCTAAGAAGGAGACGTACTTTCAATCCTCCCCTTCACTCACAGATTAGAAACTTTGAAAACTTAATAGAAAATGAAGCTTGGAGAGCTTATGGTAAAATAAGATATAGGCAGAATATCCTTCCAAATGAGCTGAAGCTTCTATATGAACTAAGGGATGATGCATCTATTAGAGTTATGAAACCTGACAAAGGTGGGGGTATGGTTATCATGGACACACTGATTTATGAGTCTAAAATGAATGAAGTGCTAATGGATACGAATAAATATGTGGTTGTCTCTAAGAATGAGATTAATATATCTTACAGTAGAATTGATATGGTATTGAAAGATCTCCTTATGGAAGGGCTTATTGATTCTAAAACCAAAGGTTTCTTAACAGTGGAAAAAACAAAAATTCTCACTATTTTTGGTATCACTAAGACACATAAGGATGAGAGAGACCCTCCTTTAAGGGTTATTGTATCTGCTGAGGGTTCAAAAACTATGCCTTTGGCAAAACTAGTCGACACTAACCTTAAACATTTATAGTTCAGGAGACAAAATATTTTGAGGGATTCATGGGACCTGCTAAGAAACCTTAAACAAGACTTGTTTAAAGACAATATGGGCTTCCTTACCATTGATATAGTTGATTTATTTACATGTATACCCCACCATGAAGGCTTGTCCTTACTGGAAGAAATTATTTATGAAGATGGGACACTGTCAAGTGATGAATGCATATTGATTATGCACTTAATTGAATTGGTATTGAAATATAATTATATATATTTTAATGGCAATTTTTTTCACCAAATAAAAGGTGTGGCTATGGGTGCAGTTTGTGCACCCACTTATGCTAACCTGGTTCTAGCGAAATGGGAAGAAAAATATATCTTATACTCCATATACAAAAACAACTGGAGTATGTATAAGAGATTCTTGGATGATATAGTTATTCTTTAGACTGGGTTAGAGGATGAAGTACAATGTTTTATTGAATTTTTAAACAACAGCATGGACTTTTTAAAGTTCACTTACAATTATTCTCTGGATAAGTTACAGTACCTTGATACGGAAGTTTATAAAGAAAATAATGCCTTTCACTCTAAGATTTTTAGGAAAAAAACATATTGCAACGCATATTTACATTTTAATAGTGGGCACCCCCCACTTTAAAGAAAATATCGTCAAAGGACAATTTATTAGAGCGAGTCGTATGACTTCCAGTAATAAAGATTTTATTGATGAGGTTGCATCGCTTAAACAAATGTTTAAAGATAGAGGCTATCCTGACAACTTATTGACGAAAATTGAGACTGAAGTTATGAAAGAGAGGAATGGAAGATATGGGCCTATTTTAGGTCAAGATGTTTCATTAAGTAATTTTGCATGTAGTAAGGAGTCAGATGACTTTGTCAAGTCCATTATATTGGAATATAATGGGGGTTCAGGATTATTTAGACACATTCTTAACAAAGAATGGAATAAATGTATGCTTTTTACTGATTTAGATGTATTAAAAAAGGAGAAAATTAAAGTTGTCTACAAAAATGCAAGAAATCTGAAAGATTACCTATATAAAAATAACAAGATTAATGGGAGTAGTAATAATAATAACAAAAAGAGATTTGGTACATTTAAATGTGGCCGATGCTGTCAGTGTGAATTTAACAGTAACAAGTAAGAAAGCATTGTTTTAGAATGTAGAAACACTACTTTAAATAGTATGGCATATTATAATTGTGAGTCTAGTAGCCTAGTATACATAGCATTATGTCAAGCCTGTCAGGCTTTCTATATAGGAAAAACAGAAAGAAAGCTGAAAAGGAGTATTTATGAACACATGTATGACATACAAACTAAGAAGGATAGTAATGCCTTGTATAAACATTCATTGGAATGCCCTAGTGCTTATTTTAGATTTTTTGTTTTGGAAAAAATTAGCATGGATAAAAGAGGGGGCATGTGGGAAGAAACCATTGAATACAGACAATTGTGGTGAGAATTGTCCCTGGAATCCAACAGGAAACCGGGCTTAAATTAACATGTTTCCCTTGCCCCACTTTTAAAATTGAGAGCGGCCAAATTATAAGTATATATACACAGGACTGCTCCTTTTGGCTTTACTGTCATGCACATAGCACTTTAGTTTTTATGTATGTAAGTGATATGTTGTTTTATATACAATATTTTAAAAGAGAAATGTTTTTAAGGTTCAAATTATTACATTTTTAATTGTGCTTTGCTGCTGTTAACTTTATAGGTGCATTTTTACATTATGTGTCTTGTTTTCATAGGGTTGTGTCAGGTTTTGATTCTGTGTTACAAATGATTGATGGAAAACATTTGACTGAATTTAAATGGATTTTCACTGGATAATTCATTTATGATGTAATTTATTTTTGAGTATTTAACATGATGAGTTATGTTTCAGCCCACATCTGATGAAGCTGTTTAAACGAAAACGGATTTTTAACTATGTTAATGGTGTTTTTTATACTTTAATAAAAGTGTTTTGCTGCATTAATTCCCTCTGAGGCTTTATTGTTTTACTTTGCGAGGTAGTTCTGTGCTTCTTTGTTTATAAGTTCCATGATAATGCATTCCATGCCCTTGCAGGCCAGACTAATGGGATGGTAGTTCCCAGGATCCAAGGAGGATCTTCGTTTGTGGAGTGGGTTAACTGTAGCTGTGCGCCACTCAGTGGGCATGAAGCCTGAGGTGAGGCTATGATTAAACATGATACTTAGGTGAGGTGCCAGTTCATTTTGTAGTTCATGTAATACACAGCCTGGGATGTCATCTGGTCCCATGGATGCTGTATTCTTAGCTTTGGAGAGTGCAGTTTCTACCAGTGTGGCCGATTACCAGAATTTGGCAATTGTTTGGTATTGAAATGGGCCCTTTAGGGAGTGAGAGGGGGGTGAAGTTGGTGCTAAATCGATCTGCCAGGATATTGGCAATCAGTATATTTAATGCCATTCTGTTGTAGCTCAGAGCAGATCTGAGCATTGCCATTTAGATTTTTGACATAACTATAGAATGCCTAGTGGTTGTCTTTGTAATCTTTACCAATTTTATTTTTGTAACTTGCTTTGGAGGATTTTATGAGGGATCTCAGCTTCTTACTGATGCTGGTAAGGGAATTTTTTGCATCCTGGGATTTTCCTCTTTTCTGCAACAGTTTCTTCCTTCTGTTGTATAGTTTCTTTATGGCAAGGGACCACCAGATCAGCTTTCTTTTTTTGGAGGAGAGCATCTTGGTTCTATTTGGGATGGCATGATTCATGCATGAGTTGATGTGCTTGTAAAGCACCTTAGTGTAGGATTCAGCAGTCGAACTTTCAACTCCCATCTGCATGGGTGTCATGACGTTTGCCACTTCTGACTTGAGTAGCATGAAGTTGGCTTTGGAGAAGTTTTTTAAAGACGTTTCCTTACTGGGGGGTGGGGGTCTGACGTGGATGTCAAGGGTGATTAGCTTATGGTTAGACCTGAGCAATGAGAGGGTGACCACTGGTGTGGAGCATCTATCTCCCATGTTGGTAATGACCAGGTCTAGGATATTGGAGCCCCTGGTGGGACAATGGATTAGTTGATCCAGGGCATTGGAATTTATGAATTCCAAGAACAGTTGGGAAAAGGTGTTGGTACCTGAGTAGTTTTCCCAGTTAATGGCAGGGTAGTTGAAATCACCCAGTATTAGGGTGTTTGGTTGTATCTTAATATTTTCCAGTATGTTTAGAAAGGTGTAGTAAGAATCTTGGGGCATGGGGGGGGGGGGTCTGTAGCAAGCTACAATTTGGATTATAGTCTTACCTAGTGTTAGTTGCACCTGGAGAATTTCAGATCCATTGTGTTGGGTAACTAGCCTGGAGGTGTGAATATCCTTGGTGAATATGGACACTCCTCCACCTTTAGTGTTTCGGTCTTGGTTTGGTGGCCGAAAAGTGTGGTACGAGTTGTAGCCTGGTATTGCAGGGGTGGTCTCTGGAGCCTTGAACCAAGTCTAAGTTACTGCACAGATATTGATGTTGTCCATTTTTAGGAGTGCCTTGAGAGAGTGCATTTTGACGTTTAGAAATCTATCATTGAGTAGCATTACCTTCAGATTTTGCATGCTTGTATCTGTTATGGTGGTGGTTTTGTCCTTCGAACCTTGCCTAAAAAAGGCGCTATAGGGGTGGCAAGAGCTTTAGCCAGTAACCTGTAATTCCAGGGGTGACAGGTGCAGACCATCTCTGGCAAAGCATCGTGGTTTATCGATCATGTCGTCCCAGGCACCGATACTGAATCCCCTTTGAATGACACCAGAAACTTAGCCGGTTGTTGAAGTCAATCATTTTGTCCTTTTACTGTGGTATCATTCTGGGCAAAGGCAGGATGCTACTTAGGGCTAGGGTCATACCTACCTGGGCCACATGATCTGAGAGCACTTTCATGTCTCTTTTCATGTAGTCCAAGGAGGTATGTCTCAAGTCATTCACTGAAACATGGACAATGACAGTCATATTTGTACTTGTGGAGTGACTTGAGTGCATGCGTTATGCTGCAGATCCTGGCACCCAACAGGCAGCTGGCTGTAATTTAATTTTCTCCTTGTTCAGCCTGGTGAGTGGGACATCAGTGTGCCTGACTATAGAGTCGCCTATGACTAAAGTGTTGGGTACATTTTCTTGCCTTAGGGACTGTTGTTGGGTGGCACACTGGTGTTGTGAGCTATGTGTCACTTTGGTTGTGACTGGTGTTTGTTTGCGTTTCAGCTTCGGCGGTCCTTGTTGCTTGGGCAGGTTAATGTTAAGGGCCTCCGCATATGTGAGTTTAGTGCTGCTATGTGTTTGTGTTGATTGTTTGGGTTTTGAAGGGCTATGTGTTTCTTGAGGTGTAGTGCAGGTATTAACCTTCTCCTCTTGACTGTCTAGAACAATCTTGGCTAGAGAGAGCTTTGCTTCCAGTTTGGCTATGTAAGTGCATCTCTCGCAGATTGTAGTGTTAGCTGGTAGGAGGAGAGGGTTGTCTTTGTACATGAGGCTGTTGCTGCATTGCCCCAGTATGCCCAGATTCACCAGGTGGACAGGAGAAATCACCGGAAGCTGACCCTTGGACATGCCTGTTTAGGTACTTTTTTTGTAAAGTACAAGAGCTGTTTTCCCTTACCTTTGCAAGATACTTTGCAGTTATAGACTGTTTATTGCCTACGATTAATTTCTCCTTATTAACAAGGAGAGTTGAGTGCTTGTATCAGTTTAAGGCTTCCTAGTTCTTTCCAGCAAGTTCTAGAGCACGTGCTAGTCAAAGGGGTTCAGATTTTAAGGCTACTACTGAGAAACCAGCTAGTTCTAAGGGAAAATTTGAAGAGCAGACTTTCTGGCACCTGGAATAGTTTAACCGTAGCCCCACGGTGCTGCATGATGTGAAAAACACACAACCACACATGTTTTGTAAGCCAGAAAGTTGAAAGGGATAGAAATCAGCCCAAAATGGCTAATAAAATTACAATTTCAGAGCTGGAAGTCACTCCTCTGGTGTTAGATAGGCAGTACAATGCTCATCACTCCCACTGGTAAGCAGTAAGACTTCCTTCTACCACAGCAAGGTCTGTATAGCTCTGAACACAGAAAATAAAGTCCTGAAATGACCAAAGCCTGGTAGAACTTCCCTCTACCACAACAAGGTCTGGTAGCTCTGAACATAGAAAATAAAGTCTTGAAACCAGCAAAGCCTGGGATCTGGACTATACTAGCTAGGAAAGGCAGGAAACGTGCAAACAAGATATTTTTTTTTTGTTCATTAAAACAGACTAAACAATGCAATAATACAGTAAATAAACACAGAAAAGGCTAACACACTTTTTGATTGTTTTGTCTTTTGCCCAATCCATTAAGCTCTTAACTCAAAAGCGTAGCTCACATATTCATTCTGACTCCAATAAAATCATTAAGTGAAAGGATATCTTATCTACTTATTGTGGATGACTTAAAACTATACAGTTCATTGGATAAGTGCCTGAATGAGCCATTGTAAGTTCTTAAAGCCTTCTCAAATGACATAGGAATTTGATGGGTTCAGGCGCCTAGGCAGCGAGACATTTAGCTGCAGAGAAATATGGCTGTTTGCAAATTCCCTGTGGGCAAAGAGAAGAATGTGTTGTCCAAATGCACAGGGGGAAAACAAACAGCCAAATTTCTCTGCAGCTGAATGTCACTTCAGCCATGTGTCCCCAGCCAAAATGTATCGCAGGGAAATGTCTCGCTGCCTAGACGCCTGAACCCGAATTTGATTTGGTCTTAACAAACATGCAAAAGCAACATTTGAAAGAGGAAAATGGAAGACACTTGAAAATATAAAACATGGAGAGGAATAGGATATAAAAGATTTGGAACAAGAAGGAGTGTACAAATATTTTGCAACAGATGGAGCAGCAATGAAAAAAATATAACAAAGCTCAGTAAGGAATATTTTAAAATGACTGCAATTAATACTGAAAACTGATGTGACATCTAGTAATAAAATTCAAGCTATAAATCAATGTGCACTTTCTGTTTTAACTTATAGCTTTAGGGTGATTGACTGGCCACAGAAAAGAGCTGGATAATCTTAACAGGAAAATAAGAACCAGTGTTTATCAGGATTATATATCCCTTGGTCTGAAAGAGGCATGGGTCTCCTTGAAATTGATTATACATACTGGTCAATGATTATGGGAATATGTGTACATTTATTGGCATCATCAGATCCAAGCATATTAAAACTCTAAAATATGAACAAAGTAAGTCCAAGATTACTTCTTTGCTTAGGTTTAGCAGAAGCCTTTATGAAAAAACCAGGCATGGAAATCCAACTAAATGCAGATAAAAACAAAGTGGCAATAAAATGTTCAAAAAAATCAAAAGGAAGAACACAAAGAGCAAGATCAGGAAAAAAAAAAGATAAATTAAAAGATCACAATTATAGCATAAAGTATAGAGATCTGCTAGAACAGCTGCATGTTGAACAAGAGTTATTATTCAAATGGCTTACAAAGGGTGAATTTAAACGAAAAGGTGAAAGGTTAATATTGGCAGCCTAGGGCAGTGGATTGCATACTAGATGGTTCATAAAATTTATGTCAAAGGCAGGTGAAATAGACAGATGTAGGTTTTGCTGTGCAGAGATTGAAATAGTTACATGTCTTGTTGCAGGATGCGATACACTCATGGCTGAAGGTTTGTATACTGATAGACATAACAATGTGATGAAGTTGTTACACTGGAGACTTTGTAAACATTACAGCATAGAAGCAGCTGAAACACACTGAAAACGTGAACAGCAAAGGACAGTTTGATGATGATGAACTAACGATTATATGGAACCACTCCATACCAGCAGCTATACCCAATGACTAGTGTCTTACTAACTGAAAGACATAAATCTGTAATATAACAGGACTTGCAAACAGAAACTAGAACAATGCAGAATAACGATGCACAGATAGTTGCATTTGTAGTAGGAGAAACTGGACTAATTAAAAAACAATTTTCAAACACATCTAAATATGCAACTGATCAAAGTAATCTCGTGAACTATAAAAATAGACAATTCTGAGTACATTGCAGGTGCTAAGGAGCTCATTTATATCAAATGTTAAAGACTGGAGCAAAACTGAACTTCAATTATGTTCTGTCTTAGGAATGAGGTTCATTTCCTTCAAGGTATGTAAAAACCTAAGCATTCAGAGAAATTAAACAAAGGCAAAATACAAACTGAAACTAAAAAAGTTCTATGGCAATAAGTCATGATATAATGCCTGGAACAAAGTGAGAAGGTGCACCAAATATTTATATGTCAAACCGATAATGAGTGGGTAGATCATGAGAAAGAAATTGGTATTCATAATATGTGAGAGGGTATACTCTGAAAAAAAACGCCAAAGGTAGCTCTATGGTAAACTGAAACAGACTGCTAAAGGAAAGTTACTATTTGTTAATATAAGAAGCCCTTTGTAATTTGTTTTTAAATGGACTGTTTCCTCGATTCCAGATTTGGATTGAGTTCAATACCAGATGAGCCACACTAATCCTGACTGGCTGATTATGGAGGTGTGTTTATACAACAAGCTTATTGGATGTAAGGAGTTTCCTGGATTGTTACACTTGATTGGAGAACACTCATATTTATGTTCACGAGTAACGGAGCATTATATTAGATCTAAAGAAGGCTGATGTTAGAAGAATATGTATTAATGTATATGTTTAGTGCTTATTAGAAGCTAAAAGGGTTAACGCATTTCATTCTATTTTATGTACAGCTCAATTCTGTATGAGATTATAAGATGCTTTTTCAAACTGCAGTATGCTTTCTAAAATTGCAAGATACTCTCTGACCTAGTATTTGCTAGCACAGCAAAATTCATGTTCATGCCTTTTGGAAATGTACTGAGAAGCAGGTGATTATCTGCTAGGTCAGGAAAATGAATGAATAGTGAATGAATAGAACAATACTGTTTTCTATAATGTGATTGAATATGAACAATCAGCTCTTTTCGTGTTATGAGAACATGCACAGCTGTGGAAAAGAAGAGATACATCAGACAAAAGACTGCTTGAAGAAATGAACTGTAATCTGTACTTGCTTTGTGCTCGAATTAGCCATAGTACCTTGAATGGTAACATTGCATAGTGAGAAGATGTATCTGACCGGTGGTCATCAAGGCCACGTTGTTTTTCTTAGGAAGTTTTTTGTAAACTTGATATGCCAGCAGAAAATCATGGACAAACAGCTGCTGAGAAATAATATTGAAAGAACTTGTGATTTATTACGTCAGCTTAGTAGGCAATACCTTTATAAGAAATGTATAAAAATAGTTTCACTTCCTGATTCTAGTTAGATAAACTCTGTATTAGCACGTTTTTGTCTCCTTGCTGCAAGATTAAAGTGCCTTAACCTGAACCTGCTGTGTGTTGATCATTTTGAAGTTATTTTTCCTTTGACAGATTGGTCCTTCGGACCGGAACTCTCACTTCGCCTCAGGTCAGATGGGCCAGGTGGCATGAAACCGTACAGGGAAGAAACCACATCGGTTCTTCTGCTTTGAAAGACCTCCGACTGAATTGTCGTTCAAAAGAGGCCAGCCACTTTTCTGATCTGCGACTGGAGGATGAGTCGGTAACGAATCAGAGACGGTCAATCACGGAGGCTCAGGTAAGGTGAGGTTTACCTTTTTTCTGTTTTACATCAGGGACTTGATTGAAAATATCTGTCAGGAGATTTGTTTTGTACAAGTCAGGGACAGAAAGATTGCAGTCTTGTCATAGATCAGGGAAACAGAATAGGTAAGACAGTTATTCTAGATAAACTGTGAAACAGAAAATCGTGGTACCACGTGAAAATAAGAAGGGTTACGTAACATTTTTTCTTTAACAAATCAGAACAATATGGGTAATAAGTACACAAAAAGTTCCCAAAACCCACCACTAACTGAAGACACAAAATATATGCAATCACAGCGTGCTGACAATATTAGATACTATACAAAATGGGTTAATAAATATGAATTTAATGGCAAATTAGAAAAATCCTCGCTTGTTAAACTTGTCAAACAGCTTAAAGCTGACACAAAAGGTCAGGTAAAAAAGCAACGTCAATTGGGGGTTCCTCAGGCACACAGGTGGATTGAGGAAGCAAATCGTAGAGAGCAAAAAAGTAATAATTCAAAAGCTATGTTTCTAGATAAAGAAGACAATAATTTGGTAATAGCATAAGCCCCTCCACCCCCTCTGCTTTCTGCACCAGAATATGAAGTGAGTGGACAAGCTGGTCCACCTCCACTATACCCGGCTGTTACCGCAAAGCCAAGACCGTATGTTAGAGATCCCACGTAACTTAAGAGGAGATATTGAGTTATATGAAATAAATAAAAATTCTCGAGCCATGAGTGAAGAAGAGATATGTCCACTCATAGAAGTACCAAATCCACAGACAGGACAGGCAGGACAGGACCCAACTCTCCTAGTATATAGACCGTGGACACCGGAAGACATCCAGAAAGCCACAGAGGGAATTCCCCATCCAAAAGTTAATTTTAGAAAATTCTTAGAAGACTTACAGGGCATGAGGTTAAGTTATCATTTGAATGGAGAAGAAGTAGAAAAAGTAGTCAGACAGATCATAGGTCCAGATTGGCACATGATCAGTGGCAACTGGAATCCCCGTGACGCAGAACATAAGCCACTCCCACATAGCAACACAGAATTGGATAACAGAGTGAAAGATCTAACAGACCGAATCTCTGAGAAATGGAAGCCTAGGGCACACTGGACTTGCATTAATCAATGCATCCAACAGGAAGGTGAAACTGTTGACAGATATTATGCTAGATTATTAGAGTGTTTTAATAACCACTGTGGAATGCAGGTACCTGAAGATCAAACACATGATTCCCCATATGAGCAGCAATTAAAGAATGCATTTTTGAAAGGCAGTATTTTGCCTATAAGCAGCTTTATTACAAAGCACATGGTAGACCATCGTACAAGTAGATTACAGTCACTACTTGAATATGCTAGGCATGACGAAAGGCATTTTAACAGTAAAAAGAAAAAGAAAGCCCAAGTATTTTCTGTAGAAGATGGAGCAGAAGTTTATGTAGTACAGTCTGGAAAAAAGGGCAAGAAAAATGCCCAGGGAAACAAACAATCTGATAAACGATCAGAAGAGTTTGAAGAGAGAAAGAAAAGGGGTGAATGTTTTAAATGTGGAAAAAAGACATTAAGGGATTGCAAGCAAAACAAGAAGGCAGCCATGGAAGATAAGGAGGGTGAGGACTGACTATATGATAGTCAAGAATCAATAGAAGGGAATAACCAAGAAAACACAAATGCAAATGTGATAAAGGGAGTAGAGAATGTGATAGAAGAAATAGAGGAAGTACAAGAAATCACCGATGGTGAAGAAAGTGAAATTTTAGACTTGGCATTATTGAGCCTAGAGCTCTATTTAGCAGACACAAAACCAGAAGTTACACTTTTGGTAGAGGGGAGGGAAGTTAAATTCCTGTGTGACTCAGGGGTTTCACGAACCCTGATACATCCTTCCAAACTACCAGAAAATTCAGAATCACTTGATTACATATTAGTGAAAGCAGCTAATGGACAGCTGTATCGGGAGCCACTCTCCCACAACATAGCAATAACTGACCCTGTTTTAGGGATGACCCAGAAAAGCAAAATTGTTGTTTCTGCAAAATGCCCAGTGTACCTTTTGGACAGAGATCATATGCAGATATTTGGCATAGCAGTAGTACCGACTATGCAGGGTATGGAAGCACAGTGACAAATGGATACTTTTGTGGTACGACCGGAGGGTGAAACATTTTATTGGTACAGCCAGGACTTAGTTACAACTGGTCCAGGGGCAGTAACCGAAGAACTGATGAACGTAGCCATCAGTAAGTCCCCTCCCTTGACACTGATAAAAAGCATTTGTTGCACTGTACTCTGTATTATTGTAGCACACCAGGACCTGATAAGGAATATGAGCAAGAACTGTTTAAAAACCATGCAAACAGATTAGTATTACGTAATCTGTACTGGGACACAGAAGGGAACAGTGTAGTCAGCTGTTCATTGCCCCTGGAATTCTTTGCACTCTATAAATCTAATCGATTACCAGATGTTAGTTTAACCAAAGACAAGAATGTGAAATGGGCAGATCTTGGAGAAAAAGTCACAAAGTGGGAGAAACAAACAGAGTTAGAACTGTCAGAACAGGGAATACAGAAACAGAAGTTAAATTGGATAACACAGACTCACCCAGCTGTACACTTGCAGTCTAGTGAGGACAGCTGATTAGCACTCTTACTAGAAGAGGAAGAAAAAGCTTTACGGGGCATACCAGAAACTCTCTGGTCAACAGGGAAATCAGATGTAGGACTAATTCGTATAGCAGGACCAGTTACTATTATGCCAAAATCAGCATTCAGACCTCAAAAGAGACAGTATCCCTTAAGGAAGGGTGCAGAAATAGGAATCAAACCTATAATAGCAGCTTTACTTAAGGAAGGAGTACTGATAGAATCTCCCGATTCACCATGTAACACGCCCTTATTTCCTGTTAGGAAAGCAAACGGAGAATGGCGTATGGTCCAAGACCTACAAGCTGTAAATGATGCAGTAATACCTAGAGCACTTACGGTGCCAGATCCACACACTCTATTGAATGATTTGAAGCCTCAACAGAAGTATTTCTCTGTGGTAGATATTAGCAATGCGTTCTTTTCAATACCGATACACCCTGACAGCCAACATTGGCTTGCATTCACATTTCAGGGGAAAAGATATACATACACGCGACTAACACAGGGGTATTGTGAAAGCCCAACAATATTTGCACAGGAGATGGCAAGCAACTTGGCAGGATTTAGCCCACCAAGAGGCAGCCAAATTTTACTTTATGTAGACGACATCCTGCTGGCAGCCCCCACCCAACAAGAATGTAAAGAAGATACCATAGCATTACTACAATTTTTAGCCACACAAGGACATAAAGTAAACAAAAACAAATTGCAGCTTTGGAGAAAGCAGGTTAAATACCTGGGATATTTAATATCCAAAGAAGGCAGAACATTAGATGAAGACAGAAAAATAGCAATTTTGCAAGCACCCAAACCGACTACCAAGAAGGAAATTATGTCCTTCCTGGGCACGACTAATTTCTGTCTGAGTTGGATTCCAAACTATGCCTTGGAGTTTGCTCCACTTGACCAACTTGATATACAAGAAGCCTATGGCAGCACAAGATTTATTACAATGGACACCAGAAGCAGAATCAGCTTTCTGCAAACTGAAACAACTGATAGCATCCTCATTAGTTTTAGGATTACCAAACTATCATAAACGTTTTTTCCAAACTGTAGATTGTAAACAAGGTTACATGACATCAGTGTTAACACATCAGCATGGGGATAAGCAATGCCCCATAGCTTATTATTCATCACAGCTGGACCCAGTGGCGCAATCCCTGCCCCACTGTGTACAAGCAGTAGTTGCAGCTGCAATGGCAGTACAGGCTTCGGCCTCAGTAGTGTTGTTCCACCCTCTCACATTGAGAGTGCCTCATGCAGTCGCAATTATTTTACTGCAAGAAAAAGTACCATATCTTTCTCCTGCTAGACATCTTTCCTGTATGACTATACTCCTGAGCCAACCTCATATGACAATTGAATGATGTACAACTTTAAATCCATCTACCTTGCTCCCAACCCCTGTGGATGGCACACCACACAGCTGCCTGCAGGAAATTGAGCAAAAGACATTGCCTAGAAAAGATCTAATGGATGTTCCCTTGGATGATGCCGATGTGACATATTAAGTGGATGGCTCATGCAAAAGGGGTCCTACAGGACAGAATCTAGTAGGGTATGCAGTAATTTCTGATACTGAGATTTTAGAAGCAAAGTCTTTACCACACAACTTATCTGCACAAGCAGCAGAATTGATTGCTTCGACAAGGGCATGTACCTTGGCAAAGGGTAAATGTGTGAACATTTTTACTGACAGCCAGTATGCTTTTTCTACTGTACATGTTTTTGCACAACAGTGGAAAAATAGAGGAATGATAACATCTACTGGTAAACTGATTAATCATGCACAATTTATTTTAGATTTGTTAGAATCTATTCAGTTACCTCAGAAAGTAGCTATTGTAAATGCATAGCTCATACCAAGCAACAGGATAGGATTTCAAAAAGTAATGCGAGAGCTGATATAGCTGCAAAACAGGCAGTTTCAGCTTCAGAAGTATTTCTTTTGAGTGAGGAATTACAACCTTCTGAGATTTTAGATTTAGAAATGTTAAAAACAATGCAGACACTTACTACAAATGTAGAAAAACAGGAATGGATAAAACGAGAAGCAATTCTTGAGAAAGGGCTGTACATCTCCAAAGAAAGAAAACCAATTTTGCCATCTAACTTGTTTAGATATGCAGCTTTGTTGAGCCATGGGCAGTGCCATGTCTCAACAGGGGGGATGGTACAGTTAATGAACCGGGTGTTCACTGCATATGGATTTACAAACTACACAAAAAATTTTTGTGCAGCATGCCATGTTTGTAACAGGCATCATGCACAAGGGGCATTGAAGCCTAAACAAGGGAGTTTCCCAACACCACCGTACCCGTTCCATACTATCTGTATGGATTTCATAGAACTAAACAAATGTGGAAATAAGAAATATTGTCTTGTCATTATAGATATGTTTTCCAAATGGGTGGAACCTTTTCCGACCAAAAATCCAGATGCAGCTACTGTTGGAAAAGTCCTTGTTAAAAAAAATAATTCCTAGATTTGGCATACCGGAAAAGATCTACAGTGACAATGGCACACACTTTGTGAATCAAACCATACAACAGTTGAGTCAATATTTTGGAATTTCCTTAAAGAACCATTGTGCATACCACCCCCAATCCGCAGGATTAGTAGAGAGGCATAATGGGATTTTGAAAAACAAACTTAGGAAATTGATTAGTGAGACACAGAAGAACTGGGTGCACTGCCTGCCTCTGGCACTGTTGAGCATGAGAACTGTTCCAAATGCAAAGGGGTTAACTCCTTTTGAAATACTGTTTGGGAGGGCATATTATATACCTCAGTGGAAACCTCTCATGCCTGCAGACCAGGAGGCTGATAGTTCACTTGCAGAGTATATGAGATGACTTTTAAGTAATAAACAACTTTTGCAGTTAAATTCTGTTTCAGATAAAGAACAAACCAGACCATCGGAAGCAGCAGTAGTCCCAGGCACGTGGGTCTGGGTGAAAGTTATCAAGAGAAGGAACTGGACCACACCGAAGTGGGAAGGGCCGTACCAGGTGCTATTGTCAACACCCACTGCAGTCAAGATCGCAGAGCGAGCATCCTGGATACATCTGACACACTGTAAATTGGTTAAAAACTTTGAACTGGACAAAAAACTTGTTACTGTTACACAAGAACAAAATGACCAGATACAGAGCAAATAGAAATGCTGAACAACCTCAGAAGTATTGCATGATCATTCTGTTGGCCATACTGATAACATTAATCTTTTTGTTGTGGCCTTTCCTTTTTCCAGCCACACAAGCTGAACTGAATAAATGTGAATTATTCATAGACTGGCATCCGAACTTTAACACTTACCAAGCAATTAAATATGTGTATGCTGAAACTTTTAATGTTTCAAATTGCTGGATCTGCACAGCTATACCGACAGCATACGGGGGATTATTAATGACTGCTGTCCCCCTAGGGGTCAATGAGATCTGGGAAAATTTGCTTTTTGATACTACAACTGTAAAATCACAAGACAAAATAGCATTGTACCTGCCTGTTACACCAAAGGGAATTGTATGTTTTTACAAAGATGATACTGTTCAGGTAGGTTGGAGTAATTGTAATGTGACTATTCCTTACAAATGTTATACCAAAGCCAATAATGCAGGTTATATCTGTGATGCAAACTATGACTCATATCTTGAGTCGATTCATAAGACTATTGATGAGATACAGCGTAATCCTGTTCTTTTAAAACAACTATCTATCATTGATAAGAAAATGTTTCATGCAGGGCAAGTGTATATTAATACTAAAGTAGAGAATTGTTATTTTGTTTGTGGGAAAAAGGCATACAAATGGTTACCTGAGAACTGGTCTGGCAGTTGTTTTTTGGGTTACCTGGTTCCGGCCATATGACACACTGCAGTTTTGCCTCAGGGAAGAATTCGAAATGTCAGAGAGGTTACCAAGAAAACCGGAAATCCAATCAGAAGGCCTGAAAATCCAGTGGGATGAATTGAAGCAGGCAGGAGAAACCATAATTCCATAAAAAACAAAGACAAACTGACACACATGGACTTGAGTGACACTATTATATTGTGGGCAGGTATAGCCCCTGCATATGGTGCAGTGAAATCGATTTGGGAGCTGAGAAAACTGTCCAAACTTCTTGAAGTAATGAGTAATGCAACTTTTTCTGCTCTCGAGTTAATGACTGATGAACTGAATGCTATGAGAACTGTGGTGCTTCAAAACTGCATGGCTCTTGACTTCACCCTAGCGGCAAAAGGTGGTATGTGCGCTTTAATAAAAGAGGAGTGCTGTTCGTATATTCCTGACAATCAGCACGAGATAAACGACCATCTTTAGGTGATTCAGCAAGTGTCAACCATGACCAAACCAGGCCCAAACGCACTGATGGACTTTTTCCAGAATTTGTTTGGGGGGTGGGGTAGCATCCTAATGAACATCTTGATTGCCATTTGTGTGGAATTACTCCTATTAGGAGTGTGTGTTTGTTGTGGTATTCCTTGCATGAAAAGATTGATCAAAGATTTTATAGACATGTCAGTTTCTGAGACTTTATATCAAAGTACTGAAATTGAAGAACTGCTGAAAAATGAAACACTTTCATAAGTTTAAACTGAATGACTCTCTTAACTGCAAATTCTGAGTAGAAAGAGGTTAGGAGAAGAAGCAATTGTTTATGCTTTTGAAAATAGAATAAAAAGTATTAACAGGGGGGAAATGTTAGAAGAATATGTATTAATGTATATGTTTAGTGCTTATTAGAAGCTAAAAGGGTTAATACATTTCATTCTATTTTATGTACAGCTCAATTCTGTATGAGATTATAAGATGCTTTTTCAAACTGCAGTATGCTTTCTGAAATTGCAAGATGCTCTCTAACCTAGTATTTGCTAGCACAGCAAAATTCATGTTTATGACTTTTGGAAATGTACTGAGAAGCAGGTGATTATCTGCTAGGTCAGGAAAATGAATGTATAGTGAATGAATAGAACAATGCTGTTTTCTATAATTTGATTGAATATGAACAATCAGTCCTGTTTGTATTATGAGAACATGCACAGCTGCGGAAAAGAAGAGATACATCAGACAAAAGACTGCTTGAAGAAATGAACTGTAATCTGTACTTGCTTTGTGTTCGAATTAGCCATAGTACCTTGAATGGTAACATTGCATAGTGAGAAGTTGTATCTGACTGGTGGTCGTCAAGGCCATGTTGTTTTTCTTAGGAAGTTTTTTGCAAACTTGATATGCCAGCAGAAAATCATGGACAAACAGCTGCTGAGAAATAATATTGAAAGAACTTGTGATTTATTACGTCAGCTTAGTAGGCAATACCTTGTAAGAAATGTATAAAAATAGTTTTATTTCCTGATTCTAGTTAGACAAACTCTGTATTAGCACGTTTTTGTCTCCTTGCTGCAAGATTAAAGTGCCTTAACCTGAACCTGCCATGTGTTGTTCATTTTGAAGTTATTTTTCCTTTGACAGCTGAATAGCCAAAAGTGCTTGTCATGTTTAAGCTCCATTTCATTTTTATTGGAATTACAATAAGGTATTTTATGTTTTGATTTTATATTCCATGGTGGTTTGCTCTTGGATTTCCTGGTATTCACAATAGTCATGCACAATAGACTAAATCTCTGAGCTGTTAATCGGCTGCTTCTTGTGTGTAGCATGCAGAGTTTGATTCCTTCCACTCTCATTTGCTTACTGTGTTATTCTAAGGAGGTCACCTAACCAGAAGATGATGCCAGATTGACTATGAAAGGGGCAATTGACTTCAGTTGGCTTACCCTCTTAAAAAATAGGCAGCAAGACTTGGACCAAGTGTATTGGAAAAAAAGAGTAGTATTTACAAAACGTAGCTTCGAATAGTTGTGGTATCCTGTTCAGTCGTGACTTCAAGGACTTTAGCACCCCATGCCTGTCTATTAAGAACTGTTTAGGTTCTTGCAAATTTAAATTCATCACTTCAGTAATTTTGGCCATCTAGCTCCGCCTTTCCTGCCCTTACTTCTTTTTTCATCAGTCTTTTCCAGCATCATTCTGTTCTCTTGTGAATCCTGTCCTCATGTTATATGGCCAAAGTATTAGATGTTTGCTTTTGCTATCAGGCCTTCCAGTGAAGAGTCTGGATTTATTTATCTATTGACTTGTTCACTGATCTTGAAAATCCATGGAAATCTCAAACATTTTCTCCAGCTCCAGAGTAGAAAAGCATACATTTTCTTTTACAGGGACTTATTTACTTATAGTTCAAATTCCACAGCCACATTTTACCACTGGGAAAACCATAGCTTCGACTATATGTATCTTTGTTGACTATGTGATGTCTTTGCTCTTTAAAATTTTATCCAGATCTGCCATAGTTTTCTTTTCAACTAGCACTGTATTTTAATATACTGGCTGTAATCACCATCTGCAGAATTGTTTAAGCTCAGGAAAATAAAATCTTTCAATGCCTCCACTTCTTTCCCATCTGTTTGCAACAAATTGTTACAGCGATCTGACATGATTTTATTTACTGATTTCTGTATATTCAATAAACTCTGAGTAGGCTTTGCCTTAAGCCTACCTGGAGTTTACGTGTTTGCATGGTGAGCAGCAGCTGCAATTGCATATGCATGATGCACACCACTTTTAACTGAAAACAAGTGTGGTTCTGTGGCCAGCAACAATGTTGCCGGCCAGGAAACCATGTAAAGCAACAAGAACAGCAGCAGACATGTAAACCTATTTACATATGGGCAAACAAGGTCTGCAGGATTGCGTGGAAAGCTACAATGATTACCAGATTCATTAATAAAGCAGTGCATATAGCTCCAGCACATTACATGAAAGTGCATACAGTACAGAGTATTGTGGAAACCTGTTTCAAGCATGCTGAACAAAAGTTGTGTATATGATCAGTAAGGGTATATAGACTGCATTATAAATAAATAGTCAGCAGAACTGTGTGTATTCAAAAGGGACACACAGATGAATTGTATTAATGAACACAAGGGAACAGTGCAGGTGAAACATGGTAATGTACAACAGATGAGAACATGTCAATGAAGACACACAAATCACATATCAACATGATACAGTACGGACTGCACAGTTATTGTATATTATGTGACTGCCACACAAGGCATATCGGTGGAGAAGATTCTTTGTGATGTAAGCATCCTGACGTGAACAATGGAGAGGACACATATCAGGGATGTTATATACAATAGGGGTAAGGTGCATATTCTTAAACTTTGCAAATTGAGTTGCCTGAATATGAATGTAATGTCAGCAAAGGTCTCAGCCAAGTGGGACACATTGTAATAGGCTAATGAACAAAATCACATGAAAGTCTAACCATTATTGTACCGTGTGAATAAAAATCCCTATATTTGTATTATGGGATATAAGAAGACCATTGTGCATATGTGTATATTTGCTGGATTGCATTACATCCTGCCACTGTCCATATGGGACATGTACACCACAGCATGACAAAATTAGCAATCACACATGCAGTGGTCTGAATATGGCTTGCAGAGGCTCATGGAAAGACTCTGCTTCATAATGTGTTTATGCAAATTTAACATGAGGACATCCTCCACTCCTCTGCAGGAAGGATATCATGTTGCTAGAGGAAATAGGAGGATGCATGGAGCTACAAGGAAGGTACCCCAAGTAGTAGTGAAATAAAGAGCTATTCCAAAGATCATACAATGACCATAATGTACCACCAACCACACACACAGCAGTAGATTGGGCCTGATTTGAACATTACACCTGTGTAGGCATAGATGTGAATGGCATGCAATGTCACAGTAGCAACACCACATATGTCTGAATGTAACACTGTTAAGTTGCATTTATGGAGGATGATAGCATCATTGTATATTAGGACAACATGTTAGGAGGAGTGTGATGGATGCGGAGTCACATCCCTGTGTAGAATTGTCTCAAAAGTGATAGTTGTATGTATAGACATGTCAAGTTGCCTAGTGTCAGGTTAGACCACCCATATGTGTAGTTAAAGTTCAGTAGCTTGCAAACACAGTAGTTAATGTTACTGGCACAGCATAGGTTTGTCTTGAATACTGTCGGAGTGTATGTTAGACAGGATGACATAATCATTGTATACTGCAAAAAGATGTTCTGAGGAGGGCTGAACATAGCTGTGAAACTGCATGTTGTTCTAAAATTGTCACTATAGTGATTGCTGAATACATACACAGTTGACTGTAGTGAAAACATAACCCATACTTAACTTTTACTGAGCACAGTACTTAGCACAAGCACCACAGCACAATTCTGTCTTTTACACTATTGGGGAATACTTTATAGCTGATGACATCAGCAGAGTCTAGTGAGAAGAGGATGGTAATAGCAATGCCCCATATGCAAGTGTAAAATGGTCTCTTGACTGTTAACCAACAGAACAAACACACACAAGTTGACTGCAGTGACAAAAGAAACCCTGCCTGATTTAGTACACCAACTAGAGAACTCAGTATTTAATGCAAGCTCCACAGCATGAGTCTGACTTGGAAAGTGTCTGACAACACTTTACAAGTGATGACCTCAGCAGTATCTGGTGAGAAGAGGATGGTAATAACAGTGTTCCACATACAGGTGTAAAATGGTCTCTTGAATGCCAACAAACTATAAAACACATGCACACACCAGTTCACTGAGTGAGAGTAGAACCCATACCTACCTATGTAGACTGATTAGAGAACTCAGTACTTAAAACAAGCACTGTGGCACAAATCTGACTTTTGCAGTGCCATAGGGCAATTTATAGTGGATGACATCAGCACTGGATGTTTGAGAAAAGATGTTGGGAGGCCTGAATTAAATGGATGTGTAGGCAAGTACAACTGTCAAAATACTGGTACTCCATGGGATTGTACTAATGACTGCAGGATACACAATTATGCTCTTCTGACTAAACAGACACATACACAGACCAGTTAACTGCAGTGACATTAGAACCCCTACCTAACCAAGTACAATGACTAGAGAACTCAGTACTTAATGCAAGTGCCTTGACACAAGTGTGACTTTTACACTGTTGCAGGACAATTTATAGTAGATGACATCACCACTGGATGTTTGAGAGAAGATGTTGGGAGGCCTGAATGAAATGGATGTGTAGGCATGTACAACTGTCAAAATACTGGCATTCCATGAGACTGTAGTGATGAATGCAGGATACGCAGTTATGTTCCTCTGACTACACACACACACACACACACACACACACACACACACACACACACACACACACACACACACACACACACACACACACACGTTGATTGCAGTGAAGTTAGAATGCCATACCTAAGTACACTGACTAGAGAACTCAGTACTTAATACAAGCATCATGGCACAATTCTGACATCTGACTGAAATAGATGGCTAGCCATGTACAACTGTCAATATATTAAAGATCTGCATGTTCCAGATTAATGAGTGTGCAACGTGTAGAATTTTCTGTTGTGTTTCAAATGTCCTGGTATACCTTAAAAAGACAGCTTTACAAATTATATGCAAACAGCTGCCCTCATTACTACAAGTACTGTAAAATCTAAATATGTATTGTCAGTATAAAAATGTACATTGTATAGAAGAAAGCATTTTTTATTTGTTTCTGTAGTGTAGTTGATATATTCGAGAACAAGTACTGAAAGAGTAAGTTTCAAGTGCATGGGTGCAGGTAACACTTGACTAATGTGTAAACGTGTTCTTTTCTTAAAAAGTACATTTTCTTTATTTTGGTTTTCACATATACTTTCACTGGATGAAGGCTAAATATGCAGTAAACATAAGTAATACTTGCCAATGTGCACTTTCAAAAGAGCACCACCGAGCCGCTGGTTTGTAAGATTGATGGCAAAGTGTTTGGACATGAGAGATACACATTTATACTTGAAAAATTAATTTTATTGTGCCACAGCACTGTGCTTTTACTCTGATGCTTACTGTGATGGATCTGAAGTCTTCTTAAGACACTCAGTCTTGCTGGCTGGATTCTGCTGAAATCAAAGTCTGATTATAGTTGCATTCACAGTCTGTTCCATACTGAAACTTGCAGAATATACACTGATGAGAGAATATACTTTGCAGCACCTGTCTTTAAGAACAGTAACCAATAACTTTTTATAATAAACCACACGTACTTCTGTTATAGCTTCAGAAAATGTTCTACTTTACTTCTCATATAGTACAGATGATGTGAGAGATATAACATTTGCCTCAGGACAAAATGTGCTCCTACCATCACCCCTCTAACATAACTGGATTTAATACAGACTTTATATAAATTTTTAGATAAACACACACTCTCTTGGTTTTGGAAAGATACTGCCTTGATGACGCAAATGCTGACACATTGTTCTTGGGCAAATGCTGATAGGTAAACTATCTTCAAGGAAACGCCTTGCGGATTAGAAAAGTATATTTTTAAACTTTCTTAGAAAAACATGTCCTGTTGTCAGTTCTTTAAAGAAAGCAAATTACATTTTTGTCATGTCATAATACACACATAAGCAAGTTTCTTATTTTTTTAAGCCACAGTCATTTAGTACAGATGCTAATCACATATTACTAAACTCTGTTTCTGCATTTAAGCAAGCTTTATCTTATTCCTTATTTATGTTGCATATTTGTAGCAAAGTTACTTTCAACCTTAGTATATTGTTGAGCATAATCATACAGTTCCCTCTTTTTATTTTTTAACATACTCAAAACACTTTACACTGATATGTAGTTTTCATCACATTATATTAAAAAACAAAATCTTTAGTCTTCTTTTGATACACAAGTCAAAATACAATTTTACATAGTTAATACAATGATATCAAGTATTACTACTAAAACTGAATGTATTTAACAACTTTTTCTTTTGCAAACCATTTTGTGAAAATATTTTATCAGTTATGGGCTGTGTCTGCTTTAGTTTCATTTTTTAACTTGATTAATTTATTCTTTTGCAATCACAGGATTTAATTTATGACTTAGTACTCTTTTATTAACTCTTTGCACCTGTTGAATTAACTCTTTACTTTTATAGATTATTTTATATCTAAAGATTAGAGCTAGACTAATATCTATAAGAGACAAAAACTATGTGTTACTCCAAGCATTTATACACTGCTGAAAATATACAGTTTCAATGTCATTTTAGCCATAACATTGTGGTCATGTCTCTGAACTGTCCATTAACATCTTGGTTGACAGTGAAGTGAACATAAAGTACTGAACTGGGCTTAGATAATAAATATTTAAATGCAGTTATTTCAGTATATTTAATATTTGAGGATTAAAAAAAACATGATGTATATACTAAAGAATGCTATGTACATATTAGTCCATTAGATGTATGAATACAATATTTAATTTTCCTTTAAATAACCATTAAGATTCCAACTTAAAATCAGTGATAATACTACAACTTGACAAATTACTTTTGAACTTATTACAATGTATCCTGTACAGTATGTTTTTACACAGATTGTTTGCTATTCATGCATTTCAATCTAGCAGCTATCCTGGACCCAATTTTTTAAAAACAGTTTTTTTCACACATATTCATTACTAGACATTAATTTTGTTTGTACTGAATTATTTTGTATTTGTACATAGTCCAATCTACAAATTTAGTAACATTACATAAAGCAAAATCTTGGAAAACTCTTGTCTTTAGAAGTATCTAGTGGAATTGCCACCAGAGGCAACTATGCTTTTTGCATACCAACATTGTCTTGCCAAAAATATATTAAAAATAGTGACCATTCTTGCTCAATTTTTACATATCTTTACTCTCTCTTATATAGCTTTAATAAAGCAATTTTAAGTCATCTCTTGTATAGCTTTACAGTAAACAATACAATAATAACTAGAATGATAGCTATTAGCAACTTATAAAATATCTTATCCTGTCAGGTTTAATCCAGTATTTCTAATACACTAATATCTGTTTTTCCCTCCCCCTTGAAAGAGTATTGTCAAGAAGGAATGAGATATCATTTCTTCTCTGTAGCTTTATTTCAGACCCTTTTGCAATACATACTGCTCACACAGTCAGTGTAAAACTGAGAAAGTACCCCTCCCCCTGTAGTATTGCACTGTTGTTTATTTGCTTTATAATGTATATCAACCCAACACTTTGGTTATACATTTGCTTTATTAGGTTTTTAAACTATAGACCTTTGTCTGATTTGATAATTTTTTGGCTGTTTTTTTTTTTCTGTTGCCTTTGCTGTCTACTTCTAATGGTAGTTATTTGTACCCTCCTGTATAATTGATTTGAACTGTATGTATACTATAACTCATCTGTTGGCTATACTTGATGTAACTGAGTTTTTTTACTTTTATCAGTGACATATATGCACAATTGTAATGTTTTATTATAATTACCAAATAGTGTTGTGTGTGAACATTTTAACAATTATGTTTTAATAACAATAAGTTTTTAGAAAAACTCAAGCCACTTGTTTGGCAATCAGTCTTGTTTCTTATCTTATCTTTCCAGCATTTCCTGTAACTATTCATCCAGTCTGGGAAGGACTGAGCTCACATTTCAGTTAACCCTTTTAGCATTTTTCCTTTAGTCATCTGTTAGCAAAATGCAGTTATAAAACACTTAGTTTTATATTTGTGATTTGTATAACTATGCAAACTAAACATTATTTTACAATTAGCTTACATATTTTTTTAACGTTTGATTTCAGTATTTTTTTTTTTTTATTTATTTAACTGTTCTGACATTCATTTGACTAATACCATCCATGATTTTATTTCTTTTTAAAATTCAAAACTTTAACTGTTTGGTGTGGTGTTACTATACAATTATAAAAAATGTAAAAAATAAATAGATATTAACTTAACTAGCACATTTATATTTACATTATTTATATTTGCTGTTGTCTGCCTGTTATTCTTGTGCATTGTATAAAAAGAAAATACATGCATGTCAGTCTTGTGACTTTAAATCTTTATACAAGCATGTCAGTGTTGTGACTTTAAATCTTTACTCTTATTAATTATTTTTATTTAATTTTTATACTCTAGAACTGTTTTGTTTACCTTTTGACTATGCTATGAGAATGGCAGTCATATGCTCTACTTTACTGTAGTACTGATAAATATCTTGCTTTAATTGAATGGAAGTTTTAAACATTTGAGAATGATTTGTATTTTACCATCCTACCATGTATGCTTAACCATTTTCAAAACACAAACATATTATAAAATATATCTCTTTTGTACATATCAGCTATAGTTTCCTGCTCTTTCCCAATGTATGTAGGAAGTCAGTCTCTGTCAGTTTAGCTAATCTATTTTCTTCATCTTGTAACTGTTGTTTAAGAGTTTCCTCATGGTCTGCCTGATATGTCTCATGAACTTGTTCTGCTGAATCTAAAACTCCTATGCACTTTTGAAAAAAATGTTTGTATAACTTGTCTAAACTTCCTGAACTCATTGTGTCTGTCTCTTAGAAGTTTATTACATTCTTTTGTAACAAAATATACTAGAGGTCCTGTCAGTAACTGATTTGACTCACATGTGGTGACAGGACATAACTGTTTAACATCTGAATCACACAATAAACATTTGTCATACCCCACATGGTTTTCTTGAGATACCAGTCAAATATTGTAATTCATTTGCATAATGCCTTACTATCAACCTGCCCTAATGTTTTACATTTTCTAATGTGCTGTGTATACCAACATTGCAATTTACCAAAGCTTGGTTTACATTTGCTTGAATTATGTCTGAAAATATCCATACTGTCTAATAACATCCACATTGTCTAATATCCAAACTGTCTAATAGCATCCATACTAAAAAATGTGATGTAAAAAAAAAGTCTTACCAGTTAGCAAGAAAACAGGTGATCAGGCTGTTATTGCTGATGGTTGAAAATTTTTCAAAGTCACTTGAGAAGCTGGTGAAGCACAACAGGCAGCGGACTGCTGTGTAAATAGATGTCCACATTTTCTTGGAAAATTTATGGCACTGCAAATTTCCTAAACTAGTCTCACTGGATTTAGACGTCTGAAAAAACTTTACTGCTGCAAGCTGCATAAACTGGAATACTTCTGTTTAGGATTTACACATATGTACAAATGTTAGTTACTGCAATTTGACTGAAGTAACCCTCTGCAGGGCTTACCATCACTCTCTCTGTGTTTGAATGCAGATTTTAGGTTCAATTGCAGGTAGACTTGCCATTGAAAAATTATTTTATAAGGTACTGTGCTAAAAGCACTGTGCTTTTACTCTGATGCTTACTGTGATGGATTTGAAGTATTCTTAAGACACTCAGTCTTGCTGGTTGGATTCTGCTGAAATCAAAGTCTGATTATAGTTGCATTCACAGTCTGTTGCATACCGAAACTTGCAGAATATACACTGATGAGAGAATATACTTTGCAGCACCTGTCTTTAAGAACAGTAACCAATAACTTTTTTATAATAAACCACACGTACTTCTGTTATAGCTTCAGAAAATGTTCTACTTTACTTCTCATATAGTACAGATGATGTGAGAGATATAACATTTACCTCAGGACAAAATGTGTCCCTACCATTACTCCTCTAACATAACTGGATTTAATACAGACTTTATATATATTTTTAGTTAAACACACACTCTCTTGGTTTTGGAAAGATACTGCCTTGATGACGCAAATGCTGACACGTCTGTTCTTGTGCAAATGCTGATAAGTAAACTGTCTTCAAGGAAATGCCTTGTGGATTAGAAAAGCATATTTTTAAAGTTTCTTAGAAAAACATGTCCTTTTGTCAGTTCTTTAAAGAAAGCAAATTACATTCTTGTCATGTCTGTAAGAAGTCAGCTTTCTTGATGTGTGTGTAATACACGCATAAGTAAGTTCCTTATTTTTTTAAGCCACAGTCATTTAGTATGGTTGCTAATCACATATTACTAAACTCTGTTTCTGCATTTAAGCAAGCTTTATCTTATTCCTTATTTATGTTGCATATTTGTAGCAAAGTTACTTTCAACCTTAGTATATTGTTGAGCATAATCTTACAATACTGCTTTCCCTATTTGCACGTAGTTAATAGATAAGCAACTATGAGTCTGCTTCACTGATAAATTATGAGAGCTCTATTGGTTTGCTTACCTCTATGCAGGCATGTTAAGCTGAGAGGCATGGTAGTCAACAGTTTGGATAGTAGTGAGTGTAGGAAACACACCTGCTGCTTAGCTGGCTTTGTGGCAGCAGATGTAAATGCATTGAAAGATTTCGTTTTGAGCCCAAATGATACAGGGTATGAATCCAAGTGTATCTATAGTTTTAAATATGTATTTATACTGCAATTAAGCAATTCTTTATTCTACTTTCACTGTGTGTTAGCTTAGCACAGTTTGTTTAAACAATATTGCATGGAGGTAATCACACCATTGAAGAGCTGTTCACCATTGCTCAGCACTGGTGCATGATGCCAAACTCCATGCAAACATAGAGAACAAAATGAGAAGGGCTTCATTGGGTTTTTTCCCTTATGTGTGTGGTGTGTGATTCTATTTTTTGACCAAATTAAAGGTGTTAAAATTGGGTAGATAGGAAAGTGGTGAAACAGGACACAAGCAGGAGGAAGAAGAAAGGGAAAGCAATATAAGCATGTGCAGGAAGAAGGTAGGAAAGAACCATAGCTATCCACTTCTCTCATGGTGTAAAATTCAAATATGTGCAGGATATTAGCTGAATTTGGACTGTCATCTCAACAAATAGGGGTGACAACAACCCAATCATGTTGTATAGCCAAATGGACTGAAACAAGCGTGTCAAGAAGACACTTGTGCAAAGTGACTATAATTTTTTTCCGGGTGCCAATTTTTTTATGTCAGCAAGAGAGGAATGTTGGGTAAGGGATGTAGGTATTTCTGGGTCAGGTAAGTAGAGTAGGTAAAAAAAGCAGATGCAAAGAAACAGGACAAACAAGACAAGACATAGGGATGGTGAGGGACATGACAGGTTGGGGGCACCATGACTGGGGTTAGAGAGGGACAATGGATGCCCATGCCCATCAAACATGGGGACAGTGAGAATCTAGTCCCAACCTGCAGGATTGTCATCACTGTCTGCTTACTCTGCTGGCTGTTGGAGTGCTTGACATCGTTTCCTACAGACCATAAAAGAGAGCATCCTCTCCATCCAGCTTAGGTGTGCACCAGTGGGGCTGTGTGCAACCCTACCCACCAAGCCCAACAACTCCTGGTGGGTGATAATATCCCCACCTCTGCACGTACTCCTGGAGGTTACCACAGCATCAGCTGCCAGGGTACTACTACCTGATGTGGAGGGCCCAGGTCATACAGGAGCAGTGGAGGCAGTGCTGCCAGGTTGGGTCCCAGATGTGCTGGGCTTCTGTGCAGGAGCCAGTGGAGAAGGGCCAGGCTGAGCCATGGGGGTTGTTCTAACTCCCTCTGTTGTAAAGCATTTTGTGATTTGTCAGAGATGGATAACATGGAAACAAATTTTTGACTTGTAC
The DNA here is from genome assembly GCF_019279795.1 of Protopterus annectens. Taxonomy (NCBI): domain Eukaryota; kingdom Metazoa; phylum Chordata; order Ceratodontiformes; family Protopteridae; genus Protopterus; species Protopterus annectens. The sequence goes on along the minus strand of NC_056744.1, from coordinate 578,380,658 downwards.
TATATTTCTTTGACCATACTTCAATATTTTGTAAACATCATAATTACTTGTATAATTTCTGGAGCTTTTATCCTCGGGTCTCCACTGAAAATGGGTCCCTGGCTCAAATGGACTAACCCAGTTAACAGATGTTAATAAATAAATTAAATAAATAAACTTTTGATGACACATGGAAAATAAAAAAGAGAGATAAGTGTCGAGGTAAGAAAAAAAGCAGATAAGGGATGAGGTAAGAGAAAAAAACAGATAATTAGTACCACCATATGTGACATATGATGCATTATCACAATAATAAAGAATTTATCTCTACTTTTACATTTAATTATACTTCTTAACAACTACAAACTATAAGTTATGATTGTTCAAAGTAATACTTGCAATGTGCACATATTACACATATGCTTGGTCAAATTATTCAGATTAAGTTAACAGTATGGCATTTATGCCACTTCTGTTGAAATTAAATTCTGTAATGTTTTTAAAGGATTTTACTGTATATTTGTACTTGTGGTATTTCAACCCAAGCATCTGACAACAGCATTAGATTTGACTCCTACAGTTGGCTTGTGCTACAGACTGAATAGGTTCATAGGTTCATAGATTAGTACTAAGCTAACTGCCCTTGCGAGCCATTTTAAGCCTATCCGATTATCCCTTGTGAGACTCAAACCCTGCACCTTGTGTTTGCAAAGCAAACAGAATCATACCCCTAGACCAACGAGCCACCTGCATATTTGCTTTTACTGTTAGTCTATGCATGCTTAATTTGCTACTACTGTATAGAAGAGCAGAAATAATATTTATGTTGTGCTGCATACATATCCCTTGCTTCCTTCAGTCTGTCTAGATGTTCAGTATGGGCTTCCCTATTTGCCATTATCTCTTGGTTGGCTGTGGAATAAAAAGAAGAGAAGAGCATTAAGCATATCAGTTTTGCATATATGCAGGAGCATATCTATTATTAATTCTCTGCATCTGTATACTTATACAACTGTGTGTGCAGTCCTAAACTTGTCCAGCCAGTGGTTGAGAGTATCCTGCTTGAACCTTTTGACTTCATTATAGTGTGTACACTGTTCTCCAGTGCATGGAATCCCAGTCATACTGAAGACAGCCTTAGACAGACTATTCCATGCTTCAGACTTGTGCTGGGAGCCAGTATCGTCCCATTGCAAGAACTTTCAAGTTTCAACTGTGGTGCTTTACAAGGAGTTCAGTAAAGGTTCTGGACTCTGTAACACCTCACCTCTGTGCTCTAAATTGGACAGCTTCCTGTCTACCTCCAGACATGTCCAACCAGGAAAACAGTGATAGTTTACAGTGATTTCCAGCCAATGCACGTTATCACATTTACCATACCCAAACAACTGTGACAACCCAGTTTGTGTGACATTAAGCAACAGTGCCAAACAGAGATGAAAGCAGTTTATGAACTAAAAAGGGTAATGTGACAATTGGTATTAGTATTTGGTTTGGATGTTGCTATGCCTATCACAGTTTTGCTGTGGCTTTACACACTGATAAAATTAATTTGTACAATGTGGGATTCAAACCTATGCATTAGAAACAAATGTATTCTGTCACATAGGTGATTTTTCATCCTTGCCACAGAAGAAGTGCTTGTTAAATATGCTCATTAATTATATATAAATACACATGACAGAGTGAGGAGTTAGGTGTTTGTGTGACCTGACAAGGTGTGTATGAGTATCAATAAGGTCTGAAGGCCATCCAAGACCAGAGAAGACAATTATAATTACAGAAACATAATATTCAGTACTCACTCTGTCACAAATATAATTCCTATGAGCTCCACTCATATACATACATATTATTTATAATTATCTTTGAATTTTTTTATTTGCTTTTTAAAATCAAGTGGACAAGCATTAATAAAATTGGGATTGTGCAAGATTAGCACCCAGGCTCACTTGTATTGCAGCCCTACACTTACACTTTCTGACACAGGAACAGCTAAGAAACAGCTGTATCTTTTCATATTCATTTTTAAGTGTGGGTGTTAACCACCACTCAACACAGCTTAATGTGTTTGCATGGCACCAAAAATAAAAGATGCAGTGTATCCATTTTGAAATTGTCTACTGTCTGCTTCCTGTCTGCAGGTGTTCTAGACTTGCAGGCCTTGAGGAAGGTTACTAACCACCACACAATGCCACTTAGTGGATTTGCGTGATGAAAAGCAAAAGATGCAATAATGTATTCTTTGCAAAATTGAGAGTGTCAGCATCCTGTCTGCAGGTGTTCTGTCTTCTTTGTCTGTGGGCCATTAGTCCAGGTTTGCATGAAGGTAAGTGACTTGCAAACGTGACAAGCAAAGCTCACTTTGTTTTATCCTTGTGAGCAGTGTTTATTATGTTTCATCCTTAGTAAATAAATGTGGGACTTGAACTGTGATCTACAGATATTATACTGTATAATATATGTGGATGACCATGTTTAGCAGATGTGCTACACCCATACATGATTCACAGGTGTAGTTTATGTATTGTTTATTGCAAACATACATTACAAGACATTTATACCATTTATTCTTTTCCCTTATTTGCACTGAGCTGCACAAATAGTGGCTTTAAAAAATAATAAATAAATCAAATAAGCAACATTACAAAATAAATGTTAGTACACATTAAAGATTTTACACAAGTCTGGATTTGAACTGTCACACCAATGAACCAACACAACACAGTAAGGGTGTCTTATTCATCTGTGCGTCAGAAGCAGCTTTGCAGCAAGAATGAACACCATTGTGCATACAAGCAAGTCCCATATCATGCACAGTATTAACAAGACATATGGCACTTGTACACTCTCTCTTGTTTGTACGTGTTAATTTCAGATATAGTGCAATGAGTGATCACACAACCATTTGTGACTATTGTTTCCAGCAATGCAGTTCTGACTTATCTTTGTGTGGTGTTTATTTTTTTCTTATCCTATCAGTAATCTGAGACATACAGTCTATAAGGCATTTTGTATCACTGTCCTTAAATTGTATGAAAATATAGGGTCTATATTATAAACATAAAAATTGTAAACAGCTAATACATCTACATCGATACATAAAGTTTGATGTACAAAAAAAGATATGTAATCAGCGAAAATGAAAACACCGAACGTATTTTGTCAACCAACAGCACCATGCAGGTAAGCTCAAACTAACTAAATAAAATTAAATAAAAAAAACTTTTGCAGGGGGCAAGCCCCCCTGTACCCCACCAGATGGGGGGGCTGCACCCCCACACCTCCCTACTTAAATATACCTACTCCGAGACCTCACTACAGTGGGGAAAAGGATATATTTCCTCATCCCCCATTATCACCCTGCTGGCCAAGCAAATACGTTCAGCATTTTCATTTTCACCGATTATGTATTTTGCTCTTTTTGTACATCGACCTTTATGTGTCGATGTACATGTATTTGCTATTTTGAGTTTTGTGTTTATAATATAGACCCAAAATATAAAATGACAATAATATACAGTTTTCAGCAAAGGCAGGAGAGTTTGGATATTGCTGAACGAAAACTGAAAGATGTGTGCTGCATACTTACATTTAAAGCCTTGATACAATTAGTTCTACACTTGGTAAGTGTAACTTGGCTAAAACACCCATGGCAGGTAAGGGAGTTTGAATTGTTGTTGTGTTTTCCTTCTCCCTACCAGTAATAATTCACAGTTGTAATCCATTAGCAATAAACAGTGAGGGAGCTCCTGCACTATGTTTACACCTGTTACATAGCACCAAAACTTTGGGATTCAGCAATTTTAATGAGTTTACAGCTTATTTGCATCTCCACTGTGATCACAGCCTTGCATCTACACTATCAAAAGGTAACCATATAGTTAGGGAACCTGAAAGTGAGGAGAGTTATGTATGTGGATAACAAAGAAGAAGATTGCTATTACTTTGGATTTATCTGCACTGAAGACCACTGATCTTGTTAAGATATGATTGAATTTTTCAAGTTATATACTGGATTTGCTCACATGTAACTAGGAAAAATATCTCCAGGGGGCCTGCTACAAAACCATCACTGACTCCAAGCAAAGAATTCCTATCCACTGTCAGGGATCCAGAAAGCTCAGTGGAAAATGCACAACAGCATGTAATTAATGTTGATTATGCTGTTTCAGGGAGGACAAGTATGTCCCAAGAGGATCTTCCACATAGGTTTATATATGCCACTTTTTCATGATTTCTTGTATAGTAAACAATTGAAAGCAATAGATAAGTTGGTTTAATATATCTTTTTTTTTTCCCCTGGGGCATCAAATTATAGATTAATAGATACAGTTAACAACAAATACTATTTCCTTACTCATGGCCTTGAGGTGCACATTTCATCCAAGTTTCAGTTAAAAGTTTTGTTAATGCGCATATGAAGGCAAAAAAATCCTCCTGTGTTATTGTTATTGTGATGATGGTGTCCTTACATTTTGTTTAACTTCTTCTAGGACCATCCTCACTAGCAAGTGTGGAGTCATCTGCACATGGTAAGCCAAACATTTTTGTTTAAGTACTGATGAGTATTTGACAGAGATATGCATTTATCCATATGTGTGAGGTGTGTGAGGACTGTGTGTATATTGCTGTACCATCTGTTATAGTGGGACTAGTGCTAGTTTGTTAGCATATATTAAATTGTAGTAGTGTAGCTATTAATTTCTTTCCTGTGTTTGTTGCTTATTATCATATATGATCCTGACAGTGGAAGTGTAGGACTCTTACCACATAATGTCAGAGTATTGGCAGACTCTGATGATAATTGTGGCCATATACAGGCACAATCAGGAGGTGCAGATGTTGTATTTTCCACTAAGATTGATATTCAGCCATCTCCTATAATTTCATCAGACACAGCCACTAGACATATGCAAACCTATTCCAGTAAGCCCTCAGATATTGGTCAGGTGGAGGGTGAATGATCAAGGTAGTGTGGTCACTGTGGCTTTAGTGTCTGTTGACTCTGGCCCTAGCCAAAGTGCAGCCAAGGTGCCACACAAGAGATTTTTAGGGGTGCTTGTAGGAGGTCTGCTGTCCATCTTCCACCTAATCCTGGTGTGTCTTTCTGTGCCACTCAATGTATGTTTACCATTATCATGGAAGTGCAGGCACATTTCAATAGGGCCTCCAAGGAAATGCTTAGGGTTGTAGATATGGCACAGGCTGACATTCATGATGGCCTCCATCCACCATGTTGCCGATTCAATGGATTGGATGAATGACACATTGGAACATGCATTATCTATGATAGAACATCTGCTGGGTGGGGGACGGCATCCATATGGGTGTAGGTCAGGCACATCCTCTGATATTAGCTGACATGGCTGTGCCTAATCATGTTCCTGTAGTGGCAGTACTTCCACTGCTGCATCAGTGGTTGAGTTGTCCGCACCCAAAAGTGGTAGGCCATGGGGTCATGGTCCTGGGTGTAGTTGCGAAGAGAACTCATCCAGCAGACATCAGTCACGTTCATGTAGCAGTAGTACATCTAACTACAGGCATGGATGTGCCAGTGTGACTTCTGGCAGAGCCAGTTCTCGGGGTCAGGAATGATGATGATGAACTGTCACTTTTACAATGCATGGCTTACACCTATCTGACATACAAGGTATGTAGAAGTAGCACAGAGCTTGGGTGTGTTCTATACAGACACATACATATAACAGTTACATTGGTCAGTCATGAGGCTTACAGCTCATTCTGTCTCAGTGGCCATTTGATACTTTATCCAAATGACTGCCTTTTTCCCCTTCTTACTTACATGAACTCACTACCTTTTGTGACAGCCTAAGCCCCCTGCCCCCCACACATACTCACACATAACACTCTGTGCAAATAATGATAACTGTGCCATATCCTTGTTTTTTATCTATTGGATTCAAGGATACATACATCTTTTTTTGATGCTCAGGGTGCATAGTTGACTAAGTGCTTAGTATTTCTATGTTCATTCATAGGTTTATAGGTGTGTACTAGGCCAACGGCACTGGAGCCTTTACAAGCCTAGCTCATAGAAGTGCCCTAGCATCATGCCGCTGTTAGTTCCCAGTGCCTCTATCAAGCAGAGCCACTGGAGTGATCCCCAGGGTGAACTTTCTATTTCCCATTGACTCATCAAGATTTCTCTTGAAAAGGGCCAGTGAGATGCTTGAATGTATGGGAAGTCTGTTCCAGAGTATGGGCAGTATTTGGGTTATGAACCTATCCCTCCAGCATGTTCCGTTGATTATGGTAATGAGGCTGAGGCCCTGGAGCATGTGGTGTGAAGGGATTTGGATTTCTTTAGGTATAACATTTCGAACAGGGTTGGGTCAGACATGGCTTTGTAAGCCAAGCAGAGATCACTTCTTAATAGATGATATGAGACAGAGAAAAGCTGGAGATTTTTTAGTCTGTCCATGTAGAGCATGTGTTTAAGGCCTATGATCCTCTTTGTGAGGTACTTTTGTGGCCTTTCCAGCTGTTGCAGGTGTTTAGTGAGGTACATGCCAAATGGGGCATTATACTCAATGATTGGTGTAATGAGGAAAGAGTAGAGAGAGATGCTGACCTCTTTCTTCCTGGATGCAAAACCCTTTGTAATGAAATGTGCCACATAGAAGGACTTTCTGACCACAGTGGCAATGTGGTGGTCGTAGGAGTGGTTGCTGACAACCTGTGTCCCCAGAGTTCTTATAACACCTTCAGTGTTCAGTGGGCTGCCATCAATGTGGTAATTAGTGGGAACTGAGTTTTTCCCAAAGGAAATGATGACAGATTTTTTGGCATTAAGCTTAAGGCCATGGTTTTGACACTAGTCATTGGTCTCAGTGAGGCCTTTCTGTAGGATGTCTACATCACTTGGGGAGTTAATAATGGCTCCCAGCTTGCAATCATCAGCAAACTTGGTCAGCCAGATTCCCTCTGTGTTGGCCTGGACTTCTAAGAAGTAGATGCCAAACAGGAGAGGACCCAGGACCAATCCCTGTGGGAGTGCACTCGTGACTGGTTGGCAGTCTGACTTGGAGTCTGCTACTTTCACACTGTAGGTTCTATCTGTGAGCCAATTTGCAACCCACCTAGTGATATAGGGGTTGATGCCTAGTTTGGTGAGTCTATCAATAATTCCTGAGTGTGGAATGGTATCAAAGGCCTTGGCCAGATCAATGTAGGCTGTATGAACTACCTTGTCCTCATCCACAGCTCTGGTGACTGACTCAAAGAAGTCAACCAGGTTGAGCAGGCATGATCTACCCTTCACAAAACCAAATTGCGTGGGATACAGAGTTTGGAAATTCCCTATATCCTTGTTAATTACGTCCATGATGATGCGCTTCATATTCTTACATATCAGACTCATCAGGTGAATGGGGTGATAATTCCCAGGGTCTGTGCTGGCTCCCCCTTTATTGAGAGAGATGACTGTAGCAGTGCACCATTCTGTAGGTACAAAGCCTGAAGTGAGGCTGTGATTGAACAGGGCACACAGGTGTGGTGCCAGTTCACTTTGTAATTCATGTAGAACACAGTCAGTGATATTCTTGGGTCCCATGGAAGCTGTATTCTTGGCCTTGGACAATGCAGCTTTAACCTGTGCTGCAATAATGCTGGGTGTCTGGCATTCTTCTGCTATTGTGATTGGTCCTTTAGGGGGGGAGAGATGGGTAAAGTTGGCACTGAATCTTTCAGCCAGTATGTTAGCAATATATGTTGGCTCAGTATAGGAGGTACCATTGTGCAGTAACTCAGAGCAAATCTGGGTATTGCCATGGAGATTCTTGACATAACTGTAGAAGGCTTTGTGGTTGGTTTTAGTGTCTGCCGCAATTCTGCTTTCATAGCTAGCTTTAGAGGTTTTGATGAGGGATATCAACTTTTTGTTGAGGCTAATAAGGGAGTTTTTCCAGTCTTGGGAGTTTACCTTTTTCTGCAACAGTTTCTTCCTTCTGTTGTAGAGTTTGTTAGTGGCAGGGGAACACCAAATTGTCTTCCTTTTTTGGAGGAGAGCATCTTGGTTGTGTTGGGTATGGCTAGTTCCATGCATTTATGTATGTGTTTGTGCAGTGCCTTGGTGTATGATTCGGTGGTCATGCACCTATTTTCCATGTGCATGGGTGCTGTGAAGTTAGCCACCTCTGTTTTAGGACCCCAAAGTCAGCTTTGGAGAAGTTTTTCATGGTGGTTACCTTTGCTGGTGGTGTGGGTGAGATGTGGATTTCCATGGTAATTAGTTTGTGGTCGGATCTAACTAGGGAGGAATTGACTACTGGTGTTGAGCAAAGGTTGCCCATGTTAGTAATAACCAGGTCAAGGATGTTCTTTCCTCTAGTGGGGGCACGAATGAGCTGGTCAAGCGCATTAGAATTAATGAATTCCAGGAATCGTTGGGCAAGTGTATTGGTGCATGAGTAGTTTTCCCAGTTGATGGAGGGGTAGTTGAAGTCACCCAGTATGAGACTGTTGGGTTGAAACCTAATAGTTTCCAGGGTGCTTAGGAATGTGGAGTGATAGTCTTGGGACATGGTTGGTGACCTATAGCAGGCTATGACCTGAATCACCATCTTACCCACTGTTAGTTGTACCTAAAGTATCACCGATGTGTTATACTGGGCGACTAGTTTGGAGGTGTGCATATCCTTTATGAATATGGAGACACCGCCGTCTTTAGAGCTTCAGTCCATGTTCTGGGGCCGAAAGGTGTGGAATGAGTTTTGGCCTGGTAGTGCCAGGGTGCTTTCTGCTGCTTTAAACCAGGTCTCCATTACAGCACAAATGTCGATGTTGTCCATTTTGAGGAGTGCTTTGAGTGAGTCATTTTGAGATTTAGACTTCTGGTGTTGAGCAGCATGACCCTCAGACTGCATTTATTTATAACTCTTATGGTGGTAATTTGGTCTTTGGAACACCATATAAAAAAGGCACTATAGGGGTGGCAAGAGTCTTAGCCAGCATCCAGAAATCTAGGGCTGACAGATGCAGGCCATCTCTGGCAAAACATCGAGGTCTGTCAATCATGTCATCCCAAGCAGACAAATACTGAATTCCCTTAGAATGACACCAGAAATTTAGTCAATTGTTGAAGTCAATCATTTTCTGCTTGTACTGTGGCATTATTGTGGGCAATGGTAGGATGCTACTCAGGGCTAGAGTCATACCTGCCTGGGCCACATAATCTGAGTGATCCTCCATGTTTCTTTTCATGCAGTCCAGGGAGATGCATAACAGGTCATTCACACCCACATGGACAATGTAATGCTGTTTTGCAAATTGCACTGCTTTCTTACAGGTTCTTGTAATGTGTACATCTCTCCCAACCTCTTAAACCAACAAAGATGGACCAAGCCATAAATAAAAGTTCGATAAAGGCATAACAATAGGGATAGTTTTTAAAAATTGTGGTCTTACAAATTTAGACAGTTGATAGTATAACAGGTTTTGTATTACTATTTTTATGTTTTTTTTCTGAGCTTGTAGGATCTGAGGGATATGAACTCTGAAACTGAAGTATGTGTCATTATTTTCTAACTTCACTCTTATTTTTGCCAGTACAAAAGCATGAGGCCAAACTGTGGACATTTGTTGAAAATCTGTACATTTTAGATGCATGAGTGCATGAATCTTTAATACTTGAGGCTCACTAGTTGATAGAGGACACAAGTATTCACATAAGCCTCTGCTTCCACAACTTGATGTAATTGCTGTAAACATCACCCATCTTATAGTTAGTTACATTACCAAGTAACAGTATGCAAGGATATGCCATTCCTTTGTATTTGTAGAAATTTCTTTTTCTATTCCAGGTTTGGTACTTACCTTGGAAATCTAGCAGTTGCAAGTGTTTTAGTTTGGAGTTGACTCTGTCTGATGCCAGCAGTACACAGCCATTGCTTGGGTAAGTAAAGTTGTGAGCATTGCCTAGCATCAAGTTTACAGTATGTATGTATGTATGTATGTATGTATGTATGTATGTATGTATGTACATATATATGTATGTATGTATGTATGGCAAAGGTTTTAGCCCCTTAGGTGGTGAGCGTGAGTGCTATCCATTGCCTCTTGGCCAGTGTGAGGCCATACTATGCACATGTACATCTGCCTACACCTACAGTGGCTTCTGGTTCCCCCTCTGACTCCTCAGCTGCATGTGGTTGTGGTGGCCTTGCCAGTGGCAGTGAGATGTGTGGCATTTCCCCTTGCTGTTCCTGCTGAAGCTGTTTACTCAGGATAATGTTGCGAAGCATGGTACAGACAGTGAATATTTCAGCACATGTATGAGGATTGCACTGCACCCCCCCACCCCCACCAAATGTATCTAGGCACTGGAACTCTGAATTCAGCAACCCAAACACACATGCCATAATATTTCTTGTTTGAGTGTGTACTTTATTAGAGCATTCTTCAGATGGTTTGTGTGCATTTCTGAGAGTGTCATAAGCCATGGTTCCAGTACATAACCTGCATCACCCAGTAAATGACTCTGTGGGATATCGCCCCAGTAAATACCTCATACAGTTGACAGCTGTGCCAGAGATGTTAGTTGTAGTAAATGTCTGGGTTGCCACCACACACATTCAGGATGATTCCCTTAGTATTACACATGACCTGGAAGTTAATGGAATGGTAGCTCTTTCTATTTATGTACACCCTTTCCTAATCCCCAGGTGGTGTTTTGATTTCTACATGTGTACAGTCTATAGCACCCAGGACTTTAGTGTAGTGTACTACAGAGTAAAACTCCTGCATAGTTTTGGCTCTGTCATCAGGTGTAGAGGGAAAACACATGTACTTACTGACATATTGTAGCATAGCCTTCGGGATCTGATCGAGGATCATGGATGCTGATGCCTGTAACACCCCAAGCATGCCCTCTGTTTGGTCTCTGGAAAGTTTCTGTAGTTAAAGTTCTAAGTGCTACACATACCTTAATCTCCACTAGGATTGGTTCCTCTCAGTTTGTCCTTGGTCTCAGTTGAGGACAGCAGAGGTTGCAGAGTTCCTGTAGTGTGTCTCTATCCACCCTGCAGCTCTCTACAATTTTCACTTCATGTAGATTGTGAAATGCTACATGGGGTCTAAACACCCTTCTTCTTGGTCGTGGTCTATTAGCAGCAGACTTGAGCCTGCTGCACATACAAATGAATAAGAGCAGCAGCCCCTAACATTCTTTCCATGTAGCCTAGTTTCCATGGCTGCATTACAATAGGTTTCGAAATTCACAGGAAAAAACAGCACTGTGTCTACACAGTTGTTTTATACCTTGTTGAATAGCTCCTCCATCTTGGATTGGTTAATTAGCATACAATTCAGCTGTTTATGCTGTAAGTAGCATGCCACAATGTTTACCATGTTTGTGCAGCTCTACACGGTGTCTAGAGCCACTTACTGCATACAAAATGGTGCACTACTGTGCGCACATGATTTTAGTGGACCGTGTAGGCTTTATTGAATCTTCACCGTTATTTATTCATTTATATATGTATGTATGTTTTTTTTTTTTTATGTTGAACAGCAAGCAACCTTTTTTCACTTTCTCCTCTCAGGTTTATTTATTAGATCTTTAATTCTTTCTCAATTTCTGCTGTTACAGTGGTATCATCTGCATATAAGAGACTGTTAATATTTCACACAAACAATTTTATTACACCATTTAATTTGTCTGACCACAAATTGTGGTACAGCGGTAGCATTGTTGCCTCACAGCAAGAGGTTCTCCTGTTCGATTATTGGCTGGAGTGCCTTCTGTGTGGAGTCTGCATGTCCTCCCCATGGTTGTGTGGCCTTTGAAAGACATGGGTGTGCCTTTGCTGAAGGTTGGACGTTGTGCTGGCAACTTGGCACCATAAAAATCTGCTGCCAATCATTAGTGGACTGGAGTTCTGCTGTGGCGACCCCTAACTGGGAAAAGCCCACCAACAACATATAAATTGAGTAAGTATGGTAATAATATATAGACTTGACTTACTCACTTTCTGGTCTTGAACCATTCAGTGTTCCATATTTAGTTTCAGCTGTTGTTTCTTGTTCTGCAGACAGATTTGTTATGAGTCATATTCAGTGACATGGTATCTCCATTTCTTCAAGAACTTGCCGAAGCTTATTATGGATCATTCAGTCAAAGGATTTATAGTTGTCAATAGAGTGGAAGTAAATATTCTTCTGGAACTCTCTTGCTTTTGCCATTATCTAGCTGATGTTGGCAGTTTGCTCTCTGATGCCTCTGCCCCTTTTAAAACCAGCTTCTACATCTAGCAGTCCTTGGTCAATATATGTCTAGGGTCTAACTTGCAGGATCTTGAGCATGACCTCGGTAACATGTGAGATGAATACAATTGTTTAGGAATGTTAGCATTCTTTATCATTGCCCTTTTCAAATTTGCTGGTAAATTCCATGCAGCACTGTAACAGTATCATTTTCCAGATGTTTAAGCACTTCAGCAAGAATTCAATCACTCCATGAAGCCTTGTTGTTACTATGGATTTCTAGGACCAATTTATCTTCACCCTGCTGGAATATACCATCCTATATATCAGTGGATACATGTTGATTGAGTATCAATACTATTACTGAGTGTTGAATGATTAAAGAAAAATGAAGATAACAATTTTGTTGAACCTCAGAGGTAAACTTTTTTTTTTTAATTTGGCTAGCCCCTTGCACCCCCATGTGAAGAGACACACCCAACAGCTACTGCATTTAAGTATAACTATTCTGATTTCATATAACAGTGGAGAAAAAAGAAAACTCCACTGTCTGTGAAAGTTGCTTCACATGTCTTTTTTTTTCCTGTTGTTCAGTACTCAATAAAACTGCTGTCAACTGAGTGACACACACTCATAACAATGATGTTTCATGGGTTCATAGGAGGATACTAGGCTAATGATCCTAGAACCCTTACAAGCCTAGCTATATTTATCCTGATTTGCCCCATTTGTCACTGGTTAGGTGAGTGAAGTCCTTCTTGAAATGTTCTTCTGTATATTACTGACACTCTTCTTAATATATTCTGCTTCCCTCCAGTCTTCATCTATTATCATGCCCACTTGTTGCTGTAAATTTCCCCTTAAGATCAACATCTCATTAAACAGATCTATTGTGCTTGCCTTTCTATTGTCTTCGTCCATTTCTTTGCACTATTGATTTAAATATGTTTCTTTATCTCTCCTTGCTGTTCTCTTAAACTCTGCACCCTTATCTCCATTGCCTTTTGCATTCCTTTTTTTCCTCAGTCACTTCTAAGGCCTTCATAGTCTTTCTTCTTCTTCTTTCAGCTGCTCCCATTAGGGGTCGCCAGAGTGGATCATCTGTTTCCATTTCTTTCTGTCTTCTGCATCTTGCTCTGTCACACCAACCACCTGCATGTCCTCTCTCACTACATCCATTAACCTTATCTTAGGCCTTCCTCTTTTCCTGTTACCTGGCAGTTTCATCCTTAGCATCTTTTTCCCAATATACTCTGCATCCCTCCTCAGCGCATGTCCAAACCAACGTAATCTTGCCTTTCTGGCTTTGTCTCCAAATCTTCCAACCTAGGCTGACCCTCTAATATACTTATTCCTAATCCTGTCCACCCTCATCACACTCAGTGCAAATCTTAACATCTTTAACTCTGCCACATCCAGCTCTGACTCCTGCCTTTTTGTCAATACCACTGTCTCCAACCCATGTAACATAGCTGGTCTCACTACCCTCTTGTAGACCTTCCCTTTCACTCTTACTGGTACTCGTCTGTCACAAATCACTCCTGACACTCTTCTCCACCCACTCCATCCTGCCTGTACTCTCTTCTTTACCTCTCTTCCACACTCACCATTACTCTGAACTGTTGATCCCAAGTACTTAAATTAATCCACCTTTGCCACCTCTACTCCCTGCATCCTCAACATTCCTTTATCCTCCCTCTCATTTACACACATATATTCTGTCTTAGTCCTGCTGACCTTCATTTCTCTTTTCTCTAGAGCATATCTCCATCTATCCAGGGTCTCCTCCATCTGTTCCCTACTCTCACTGCAGAAAACAATGTCATCTGCAAACATCATAGTCCACAGGGAATCCTGTCTCATCTCATCTGTCAACCTGTCCATCACCATTGCAAATAAGAAAGGGCTCAGAGCTGATCCTTGATGTAATCCCACCTCCACCTCCACCTTAAATGCATCTGTCACTCCCACCACAGACCTCACCACTGTCACACTACCCTCGTACATATCCTGTACCACTCTTACATACTTCATAGTCTTTCAATAGTATATAATTTAATTTTATTTAATGTAATTTAATTTAATTTAGTGAGACCAACACAGTACAGCAAGCATTTCAGTGCCATTGCATAATACTGCTTTACTGAGCAGAGATTTTGTACCAGTGGTAATATTGCTCAGGGTCGGATCCAGTACTAGGTGACCTAGGCAGTTACCTGGGGCCCCATGCTATCACAGGGGGCCTGGCTACAACATTAAATTTAAACAAAAGAAAAACAATTCTCACGTTTTTGTGTGACCACATACTGTTGCTTTAACTCATTACATCCAAGTGACACCTCCAGGTGCATCTGGAGTTATCTCCTATTGACTCCTCTAGGCGTCAAATATTGATTGTCCATATTTGTATCAATAATTCCAAAACCATGCTTTGTACAAAGTTGTAAATGATGTCATCTTAAAGCTTACACACTAGCAAACTCAACTGCATTAATATTTTACCTCTGTCTAGTGCAGGTAAATAGATAGTAACTGTTGTTTTTTATGATATTAATTTATATAGACATAAGTTTCACAGTTTTCTAAATATCTCAACAGCTAAGTAACACAGACAGCCTTTAGCCTCATATGAAAGGTCGATGAATGCAATGCTGCTGACAGTATGTGTATAACTTGAGTATTTGCTGAGATATTATAAGTTGTTTACAAAATATTACAAATGTAATAGCTACTGTGACTTATAAAATTCAGTTTAAGACCTTAAAAAAGTCTCCTGCTTTGGTCACTTCCATATCCTGCTGCTTCCTGCTTTCAGCCAATGAAACAGGAGCAAGCATGGACATGAGATTTCAAAGTAGAAACACAAAACCTTTTATTTTATCAACTTTCTAAGTTTATAATAGAAATATTTAAATTTGTCCCTATTTTCAGGCTTTTGTACCCCCATTATTTCTGGCTTTGTACAGATTTCTTGTGCTAAGTGGTTGAGAGGTATGAGGTGGGTCAAAAATGAGATGCAGGTATCCTTCAAGTATATAACCCCCCAACAAAAAAAAATAACTGTATGCTGTGTGAAGTAATATTTCTGGTTTGTGTATGACTTGAAGGTTATTGAACAAAAGCTACTGCCTCAGCATTTATATTGTCTGTAATTTTTTTACTTTAATCGCTGCACTATGGCATGAATTAATTCATTAATAGGCCTGGAATGTTTAATATAGTCTAAATATGTTGCATTTTAATAATGTATTTTTGCAGTACCTTCTTTAGAACCTTCATCAAATACTAAGGGTTTTACATTTGTCAGGTCATATAGTCTGCCTTATTTAGTGATGATAAGAACAGTCTGATCTTCAGCCTCCCTTATGTAGCCAGTGTTGCATATTATTGTGGTACAGTCTTCTATACAAGATCAGATTGCAAAGGATTTCTGCATTTGTTTTAAAACTGTCAGTCTGGCAGTTAGCACAGGGGACTAAAGCACCAACTTATTAGCTGAGTCCTGTGTCCAGGGTGAAGGATTTGCATTTTGCCACCTTCATTTTCCTCCCGTGTGACATTGGATGAATCAGTTAACTAGACAATGCATTGTGGCAATTGGGAATTTGTGCTAGGCTACTTAATGATCTCCAAGACTGCATGCCTAGTAACAATGAAACGGTTGTCATTGTTTGCCAGACATTTCCTATTGCATCGCTTATCTAGTTCAAGAAATGCTTGGGCAATATTACTGGCACACTATTTTGTAATGCAAAACAGACAATTTATTCTTCAAGGACAGCAGGCACTGCATTTATTTATGAAGCACTTAAATGTAAAGTCATTTGCCAGCAGCAACCTTTGCATTACTATGGAATTATTCAGATAGCTTTTACTTCTGCATTGATGGTGTATATTGACTTAACATTTGTTATTAGGTGGTAAATATTTCTTATGATCTTTTAAATACTATTGTATTTAAAATGTGTTGCATATTGCTGGATCTTATGGTAAAATGTATTTATTTAATTTGTCTTTGTCCAGAAAGTCGGACTGGGTAATACCCATTTTTAGTGGAGGACTAGGGAGGAAAGCTCCAGTTGCCTACACTGCATTATACTAAGTTTCAGTTAAACATAGAATAGTTACATTTATATTTACATTTATACACAAACAGAAGTTACATTTATACAATCAAAGATTTTATAGAGGTGGAAGTTACTAAAGAGAAAGCCCACATGCAGCATAGTCGCTGGTATTCTTTATACAATTTCATATAGTTCATCCAAAGCTACCAATAAAGTAACAATAGTGGGTGTATACAGTCAACAAAGTAGTAAGAACTGCTGGAAGTTGTGGGGGGGGGGGGGCTCTTTGTCAGTGAAAGTACCTTATGCCCTTATATTGTTATTTTTAAACAGTCAATAATATGGCTTTCCAACATGTGTCACGTGTGTGTGTGTGTGTGTGTGTGTGTGTGTGTGTGTGTGTGTGTGTGTGTGTGTGTGTGTGTGTGTGTGTGTGTATGTGTGTGTGTGTGTGTGTGGGTGTGTGTGTGTGTGTGTGTGTGTGTGGGGGGGCGGTGAAGATGGAGCACTTTGGTTACTGTGTGTTCTTATGAAATAAACTTGAAATATATGACACTGGTCATTATTATTGTTAATGTTTTTAAACCAACATCTGGAAAGGATGTAGTCAACAATGGCTATGGAAGTAAATGCACACATAATCTGCCACTGGCCAGATGCATTTACATCTTGCCTCAAGGGAAGAGAAATTTATGGTTGCTCATGCTGTCTGTTTTCAATTTGCGACTGCTTTGGTTTCATTAGCAAAAAACTGTCAGTGTTTGTGCTATAACATTTAAAATAAAGGTTTTTATTCAAAGCTGTGTAAGTGCTATAAAAATAAAGAATAAAAAGAGATGCACACTGGCAAGTTTGAACAGTGTTTATGGTAACTGGGGAGAGACAGACAAATAATGGGACACTGGAATGGTTGCGGGGGGGGGTCCATTACCTTGCCTAGGACCCCATCTGGCCATTATCTGACTCTGATAGTATTATTCTGAAAAATTAACAAGGTTAATTACACATTAAGAAATTTACTGCTATTGAAAAAATACATTTGTATCAAGTTATCATCTGAAGACAGTGTATGAGTTTCATTTGCCTGTAGTGTGACTCAATTCACTCAACCCTATGGTGCTCCAGAGCTGAGAGTGAAAAAGGTCCATGTGGATCAGTGCTCTTCCCTGTTTAAGAAACCCAAAACAGTGAAAAAATGCTCAATGTAGAAATCCATCATCAGTGTGTGAGTGCCAGACTTAACGGCATAAAGGGATGAAGCCAGAGTATAGCACAGCTGTCCTTGGTTCAGTTCATGGTCTTGGGTGGGCTCCTCTGCACTTTCCTTAAGTCTGAAGTTCATGTGGATTATATTGGCTGACTTAAAACCTCAGTGCTGAAATAGATAGTTAGTATTTTGTGTAAGA
The DNA here is from genome assembly GCF_019279795.1 of Protopterus annectens. Classification (NCBI taxonomy): domain Eukaryota; kingdom Metazoa; phylum Chordata; order Ceratodontiformes; family Protopteridae; genus Protopterus; species Protopterus annectens. The sequence goes on along the minus strand of NC_056744.1, from coordinate 578,362,981 downwards.
AATCACTGTTAGTGTGGTTTCTGAGTGTGTCTTGGCAAGGATTCCATTGTTTAAGGAGATTTTCCCTTCTATGTCTTTTTGCAGCTGTGGAGTTGGTGTATATACATTTGGGGGTATGCAAGGGGTTGTCTCCTACAAAAACCTTGCTTTTAATTTTATTTTGCAGGATAAATCCTGACTAGTTAAACTCAGTGAAGTGAGTCTTCACAGAACTAAACATCTGTGATTCGTAGGATAAATGCTTAAGGATTTGCCTGTCTGTAGCTCCTTGTGTGGCAACAGTGGACCTGTGTCTCGATGGTGACTATACAATCAATGAAATACTGGTTGAGACTTGAGACCTGACAGAAGGAATAAGACTCATGTCAGGAACACTGGTCATACCATAATGAAGCCCCCCCAAAACAAACAAAAAAAAACTTCATAAAGCCAGTAGGCATGAAAAAATGCTACAGTAAAGCACCATAAAAAGGCAAACTAATGTTTCCCCAGAAATTCTGCAGAGAAACAATTTAACCATCACCTTTAGTAGGACCGTACCTCCATATGAGGAACTGAGGAACTTTGTTTCCCCATACACACCCTTACTGATATATATATATATATATATATATATATATAATATATATATATATATATATATATATATCATTGAGGCGATAATATTGAAAACCCATTTCAGTGAACCACCACAGTGATGAAGATCTTCTCAGGGTAAGTAACCTGCTGTCCAACAAGGTGAACTTTGCCCTTTTCCCAACTGTAGTGTGATCTCAGATTTTGGTATATTTAGTTGGAGGGTAGGGGGTGCAGCCCACTCATTGGGGGGTGTGGGGAGCATATCCCCCTACCTGGGTGGGTTAAGGATGGTGTGGTTTTGGTTTTGTTATGTTTTGGATGAGTGGTTACTTAACCTGAGAAGATCTTCACTGCTGTGGTGGTTCGCTGAAATTGGTTTTCGATATTGTCGTCTCAATGATGTGGTCTTTGATTATATGGGGTTTCAGCAATCTGAAGTAGACCCATATATATATATATATATATATATATATATATATATATATATATATATATATATATATATATATATATATATATATATATATATATATATATATATATGTATATATATATATATATATATATATATATATATATATATATATATATATATATATATATACTGAATGCACAACTTCACAACCACAGGGGATTCAACTTCATGAACCATGCTATTCCATAATAACAAAGATAATTTTTGACTAATCTGACAGCTTCATGGTTTCTTATAGAAGTACCTCATTGTTATAGTTTTTTGTTGCAGAACTTCATGCCACATGGTTTCATTAAAAGTTACCTTGTTAACATAACATGTTTCTAGAAATACCTACGATCAGAAAGGAGAGGGATGTTTAAGAGAAATGTCACCCTTGTAAGTGAATGAGTGACAAATGCATGCCCCACCCATTGGGCACCCTCACCAAAGTATTGCTGATGTATGTGAAAGGGATGATTAGAGCATATGCAAATATTGTCTGGTGGCTGCCTTTGTGGTGGGACTGAATTGGCAGGATCATGGTGATCAGCCAGAAGGCCTGCTGGTATAAGGCAGAAAACAAGTATTAAAAAAAATCATCAGTGCATGTTGTTGAAAATATCACACTCAACTCATGCAGCATATAACCATTGAACATGTATCTAAAACTCAGTGTCTCAACTCCAAAACTCATAAGGCAAACCTGTGCATGATCTTACATCCTGGTCATAGGTGGCTTCCATAGTTAGACAGACTGATGCACCACTTACCAGACTGAAGAAGGAGAGGGTCATGGTTAGTTGCGCATCAGGTACATCACACATGTACTCAAATCCTTGTGCAAGAAGTATACATATGATGTCATCATAGTACATGTTGGAATAAATGACTTAAGACTTACCTGCCTGGACTATATAACAGAGACATGACAGAGCTCTCAGAATACGTGAAAGTGGCAGGTAAGAACCTAGCCCTGGGTAGCATTTATTCATTGCCGAAAGTGATGCCACAATACAAACAAATGATTGCTGACTTCTACAATTGACTTAGCTTCTGGTGTTAGTCAACAAAGGTCCAAAATGTATATTAGTTCTATATGCATTGCCAGGGATGGTCTATACCTATCCACCCAAGGCTTCTACCTATGGCTAAAATATTGCTCATTCATATTATCCCTTTTATAACAATGTCAGTCTTCAAAAGTTTCCAACTTAACAAAGTAGAAACCTGATAACAAAGATATTGCTGATCAATGCTAGGAGCCTCAACAAAAAACTTCACTCCTTACAGGCCTCACTTACCCTGGAAAGCCTCAGTATATGCATTGTCATGGAGAAGTGGTTCAAGACCTTTGAGAGTACCCCATCAATGCACAGTTTCAACACCTACCATGATTTCAAGCTCACTGCATTAGACAAAGGCACTAAAGGTGGTGGTGTCTCTGTAAAACAAATTCTCACCTCCAGGCTCAAGTGATAGGACAGCAACCTGGAGCTCCTCCATATCCAGCTTTGCCATTAACAAAAACCCTTATCACATCATAGCTAACTACAGGACTCCCTCTATGCTCCACTCCCTTGGTTCATACCTCCTACCCAACTAGTGTGGACTCTCTATGCATTATGCCAAACACCATTCTCTTAGGGGACTTCAACTACCCCATCCATCAACTGGGAGACTTACACATTCTTCAATAAGTATGCCCTGAGATTTTTGGATGTCATAAATGCAAACTGTGGTCTAGATAGCTTGCCCCCAAATAAGGAAGGCAAAATCTTGGACATGGTTCTCACCTATAAGAGATATCTCAGTTCCCCATAAGTTGTAACATTCTTCCTAGACAAATTGGACCATACATCAGTCATATTTAGTGTAAGACTGAAACCAGAAGCATATTCAAGTACCTCAGTAATTAGAGAATATGCACAAGCTAATTCCTAAACCTGAGTGATAGCCAGGCTAAATTCAACATTACCCTCCAGTCTGATGACCCCCCTGCATAGGGGGAATTGTTTACTATTACATTTTTGCACATGTGATCAGCTCCATAGAAACACCTGTCCCTCTCTGAAGTAAATACAATGCCAAATTTAAAAATAAACCCCTATAGTGGAACCCAAACATAATATACAACAAAAAATATATCATTGCATTTAATAATAAATATAACTTTCAAGATATCAAAAATGTTGTTGGTAAACTTAATATGGAACTTCAGTCCCTGATCAAATCACCTAAGTTAGATATGAGGTAAAAATAGTCACCCAGGCAAAAGATAACCATGTAGCTATGTTAGAAACCTCAGAAGCAATGCCCAACACTGCACAGATCCAATAGTAAATGATATCACAGAAAACTGAAAATGCAGCAGACAGGTATCACATACTCAGACCCTGAGAACATAGCCAATCTACTAACACATAAATTTAGGTCTAACTTCACCCCCATCTCTCCACCTACTTTCTCAGAACACATACCTGCTTCTACCCCCCCCCCAATTTCCCAAGAACAGTTCCTTAAGGCACTTACCAAGGCCAAAAATACTACTTCTATGGGACCAAACAATATACCAGACAGTCTGCTGGCCAGCATGACACAGGATCTTTCAAACACCCTACACAGACAGTTCAATACCACTCCTCAAACAGGCTTTGTGCTGGATAAATGGAGGATAGCAGCAGTCATCCCCCTACACAAAGGTGCCACAAAGGTGGGGCATCAGTGTACCTGGGTAAATAAAGAACCATATGTTTTACCAGCCTTGTCTGTAAGACTATGGAAAAAAAAATAATTATGAAATTAATAAATAAGGGCATAGGTAGCCCATAAACTCTTGACCCAAATCAGATCAGCATTGTCAAGGGCAGATCACAGATCCGGCTTGCTTAATATTGTTGATTTTCTTGAACAATTTACTGAAGCAACAGAGATGGAAGATTGGCACAGACCATGTCTACACCACATACAGGTGTTTGACAGCATCACACACTCATATATTGTTGAGAAATTCTCCCAGCTGAATGTTAATCCCTTTACAACTCATTGGATGTCAAAGTGGCTCACAAATAGAACCCAGGAAATTAGTGTGGGTGGTTCTACCTCCTCCAAAAGACCTCCCAGTAGCGGAGTCCACCAGGGTTCAGTGCTTGGGGCACTCTTTTTGGCATTTACTTTTTGAAAATCAAAGGTAATGTAAATAGTTTATTTCTGACCAAGTTTGCAGATGACTGTAAACCTGGTGCTACCATAAACTCTCCAGAGGACACTAAGATTCTCCAAAAGGACCTTCCTCCAAAAATTAGCTGCTATCATAACCATGAACTAAAACTAAATTCCAAAAAAGGTATAATAGTGTCATCCAGCAAGCATGACATCTCCTGTAGCTATCATATAAGCAATACACCCGTGAAAATTCTGGGAACCTATGTTGATGATAAACTGCTCTTTGACCATGTATCCACTATTTTAAGAAAGCCTTTTTTCATTGTGCAGCCTATTAGTAAAGGTGTGACATCTAGGTCAAGGGTTGTGATCATTCCAGTGTATTTTGTACTTATTAGGCTGCCTCCTCAGTATAATGCTGGCTGTGGGAAGTATGTGTGCAAACACTTAACACAACTTCAATGACAAAAATGCTTCCTCACTAAGAAAATCAAGGACTTATATCATAAAAACTACACTAACCCTCTCAAAAGCCAGTTTATTTTATTGGTGTCATACAGGATTTTTTTTTAAATTCTCAGCAGACTACATCTTCTCAGATGTACTGCACATCCACTAGTCTAATGGCAGCATAAACATCCATTCAAGATATCTTAATGTCTTCTGCAACATAAATGAAACATGTTTGAGGGATAGATACTTATCACATAACATGAGTTCTGCAAAATCATATTCCTCTCCACGTATGTCAGGGTACTTCCCTTACTCTAGTCAAACATTATCTAGACAAATGGGTGAGAAACCATAAATTGACCCCTGGTTTAGCACCCTTGTCCATTATGGATTGCAGTAAAATTTAAACATTCTGCCTCACTCTGGGTTATCCATACCTAAGTTACAAGGGCCTCATGGATCAATAGTCCATTAAGAACTTATGAATTAATCAAAATGAAATGATAATCAGTAACTGCATAGCTGAGAATTAATGGCTTATACAAACTTAGAAAAAAAAAGACATGCCAATCAACTTTGAAACCTTTCTGATAAAAAACATGCAAATATGCGAACATAAATTTATAAAATAAAATATATGATACAGTAGAAAAAAACATTGCATGATACCAATAATTTGGGCTAGGAATTGGGCATTTGTGAGGTGATTAACACTTATGTACCTTGAATATTTCTCCCCACTTTCAGCATATTAAGAAGGCTCTAACAAACGTGCATGAATTCCAATATAATCCACAAGGATACCTTGGATTTTTAGTATCTCCTCATTTACCTTATAGTCGGGTCTATATTAGAACACCGAACATTTAAAATGTCGAGTGTTCTAATATCGACCCATTTTCAGCGAACGCTGAAAATATTGAAGAAGGAGAAAACCAAATTCTTTCCTAGGGAGAGAATTTGGTTGTCCGTTTCTGTTGCTTCGGTATTTTCAGTACTCTGTTGGAAAGTTAAGGGTCGGGTTCAGGTAAGTGTGCGATTGAGTGCGGGTTAGGTATGTGTGTGATTGTGTGGACATGAGGGTTAGGGTGGGTTAGGTGAGTTAGGGTTAGGGTGCGGGTTAGGTATGTGTGCGATTGTGTGGACATGAGGGTTAGGGCGGGTTAGGTGAGTTAGGCTTAGGGCGCAGGTGAGGTGAGTGTGCGATAGTGACGGACCTTAAGGTTAGGGTTTGGGCTAAGGTAAGTGGATAATTAGTGGTGTGTGTATAGTTTAATGTAGGGTTAGGTGTAAGATTTTAGGTGTATGTGTGTGGATTGCTTTTTGTTTGGTGTGCTTGTGTTGTGTGTATGTGTTTTAGAACAGAAAATTTTTTCCCTAGGAAAAAAATTACTGTTCTGAACGTTCGATGTTTGGTATTTTCGATTGGTAGGGTTCGATATTAGAACATTTGACATTTTGAATGTTCGGTGTTCTAATATAGACCCTTATAACCATCTTACATCACCAACCTCCCTTTACGTTGTTATGTATCATCACTTCAGAAGAAACAACAAAGATGGCAGGTTCTTTAACAGGGTCTCTTTCTTATTTTATTGCTACACTGCTCTTTTCGCTGTTTGAGAGGCAGTTGCCGGACACTCTTGAGTGTTTTTCTCATTCTTCTAACCATACCAGAGATAACAGGCATCATCCTGCTATTCTGTACGTTAAAGACTTGTTTAAGGGAAGCATGAAAATTAATTTCTGTCGTTACCAAGGAGAGGGCTCAATTTTAAGACAGCAGCTGTTTGTAGTAGTGATTAGTGCTGTGGCCTTATCTGCTAACTCGGTTGTAGTTTCAGGCAAAAGAGCAGTTGCAGTACAATTTAGCATTAGGTAACAAGTGGGCCAGACATTTATCCATTCTAGCAACTTCTGATTTGTCCTTACTCACTGTATTATAATCTTGTATGCACATAACTCTCTTTACCTTACCATCTTCAAAGAAAATCTTCTGTGTTACAAATACGGCCAACTGCAAACAAAAGAAATGCTTGCTACTTCTCCACATCAGTGCAACAAAGGTTTTAATGTGTTATACAGGCAGAGTGACAGTGGCACATAAAGTAATTAGGTGTTTTAAAAGGGCAAAATCAATAATTCTGTAGGTTTCATAACTGATTAAATAAGACTCCTGCCATGCATTCAGTATTCTCTTTTTAATAAATTACAGTAAATAGTTATTAGTGTATGCATTTCTGAAATTAATTATTCTTCAGTGACTTAGATAAAATCCCTTAGATTTTGCCATATACCTTGACTGATATGTCAGGCCAGGCTGTAGAAGACATATGAACCTATAGAGTGACAATAGGGTATAGCAGCCAGTTTTCTTCAAAGAAGCAGTGAACTTTAACATGTGTAGAGATAAATAAAATTAAACAAACCACTGACAGAAAAGCACAGAAACAACTCTGGTGGCATATGCTCTGTAAGTCTCTAATGGAGCATTTCAAATACTTCTTAGTCTAGCAAAGAAAGAAAGAAAGGATAATACAGTTTTCTTCTTTAGGTAATAATCTGGACCTCTCGTGGATCTCCATCAGCAGAAATAGCATGTACGCATGTAGTCCAGCTCATGGCATTCCATGTTACATCATTAACACGCCAACTCTTTTGAGACTCATTTATGGATCTTTAGAAGTTCCTGAGACCCAGAAAATATGTGTTAAGGAAGGATCCCACAACTAACTGCTCTAACTCTAAAAAAGAAAATGAAGGGAGAGGGCATTGCTGTTTGATGTTTAAATTTAACCTGCCAGATAGAGAAAAGCAGTAGAAATTAGATAAAATAAAAAAAATAAAATCACTGTGTTAGGTAGCAACAAGCTAAGAACTTGAGAAAGTTCTGGAGCAAAGTCACAAACCTTGAAAGGAGACCCTCCCTTTCAAGTGCTTTTGATGAAACATTTTCTGAGTTTCTGCTGTCAGAGAGAATATCTTGATCCATCATCTTCATTCCAATATTTGGTGTCATTCTAGATGATTCAGTATCTGTCGTCATGGAATGAGATGGTAGATAAGACTTCTGATTGCTCTAGAGATGGCTTGCACTTCTTATGCCAGGGCTTCTGCATAAAGTCTTCACTGCCATCTTAGGCAGATTATCCCTACTGGGAATTCCTACTTTGCAAACTCAAACACAAATTCAGAACACATCACAGTGGCACTCGTCAATGTTAGCAAACTAAACAGAAAGATGCCAGAACCTGAGGCCCTCTTGCAACTCAGATATGTTCAAATCTATTATGTTAAGATACATAGTTTCACTGCAATGAAAGCACTCCCTCTATAACAGAGTTTAGCAGATATCATGACTTTAATCACTTAGGTAACTGAAAGGGGGGGTATCTATTTTTCAGAAACATCATGACCTCACATCAAATTGTCTGCTAGCTACTGATCCCCATCAATATCCCTCAAAGATGATGGAAATTAGCTTAACTCCATTGAGGGGTTAAATAGGTTCATAGGTAGGTACTAGGCTATCAGCCTGATGGCCTACGTAAGACTAGCCAACAAGGTTCTCTGGCTTACGCCACCCAAGAAAGTTATTTTCCTGTGCCACTGTCGAGCAGAGACACAGATGCGATCCCTGGGGTGTATTTCCTATTTTCCATCCACTCATCAAAATTTTTCTTGAACAGTGCTAATGAAGAACTGTGCTTGACATAGATGGGTAGCCTGTTCCAGAGTATGGGAAGTCTCTGGGACAGGAATCTATCCCTCCAGCATGTCCTGTTTATTGTGGTGACAAGGTTTAGGTCCCTAGACCGTGTAGCTTGGCAGGATTGGGATTTCTTTATGTGTAGCATGTCCAATAGCTCTGGGTTTGACTTAGCTTTATATGTTAGGCAGAGATCACCTCGGAGTAGGCGATATGCTATGGAGTAAAGCTGGAGTTTTTTAAGACAGTCAATGTAGAGCATCTGTTTGAGGCCAGTAATCCTCTTTGTGAAGTACTACTTTGGCCTTTCCAGCTGCTGCAGATGTCTTGTGAGGTACATTCCAAAAGGGGCATTGCACTCTATAATGGGTCTAATGAGTGTCGAGTAGAGGGGAACAATGGCCTCTTTTTTCCTGGATGAGAACCCTTTTATGATGAGGTGTGCCACATAGAAGGAATTCCTGACTACTGTGGCAATGTGACTATCAAAGGACAAACTACTGTCCACCTGGGTTCCAAGGTCTCTTATCACACATTCAGTGTTAAGTAGACTGCTGTCTATGTAGTAGTTCATGGGTACAGAGTTTTTACCAAAAGGGATGACAATGCACTTTTTGGCATTGAGCTTGAGGCCATGGCTCTGACACCAGGCATCTGTTTCAGTGAGGCCCTTCTGTAGGATTTCCACATCATTTGGGGACTTGACTATAGTTCCTAGTTTGCAGTCATCTGCGAACTTCGTTTGCCAGAGGCCTTCTGTGTTAGCCTGTACTTCAGAGAAGTAGATACCAAACAGGAGAGGTCCCAGGACTGAACCCTGTGGTACTCCACTTGTCACTGGTTTGAGGTCAGATTTGGAGTGTGCAACTTTTATAGTGTGGGTTCTGTCAGTGAGCCAGTTGGCAACCCATCTTGTGATGTAAGGATTTATACCTAGTTTAGTGAGTTTAGTAGCCTGTTATTTTCAAACCACATGAATATAAACGTAGATTGTGTTACATACATACATACATAGAAAAGTAGCTATTATAACTTGTCAAAATGTAGGGTTATCAATGGCATAAGATTTTGGTTGCAGCACTTAATTTTTACTGCATTAATAAAAGTACCCCAGTAATTACCTACTATAATATACTAGGAATGGTAATAAAATCACTAAACAGCACCCAAATAGCCAGTAATCCAAAAAACAATGCAGTAGGTGAAACAATGAAGCCAAAGAGAAGGAACGGATGAGATAAAAAATTTAATAGTTTTAAAACAGCTTTAATTTCCAGCAACACTCAGCACATATAAACGTTCCACATTACGTTTTCATTTACATATTACTTCATCAGATGTGGGCTCAAAGGGAAATCAACAGACTTATAAAGCTACTCTCTGCTGACATCATTTAATTGATCAACCAATGAAAACATTAAAACCCATTTCAAATGTTCCAAAAGGAAAAAGAAAAGAAAAAAAACATACATTAAAACCATTCATTAAAATTCAGGACGAACATATATAGATTTCATTACAAGCATTAATAATTTACATATTATGTGCATTGATACAAGATACTAAAACCTCTAAATAAATTTAATTACTATGTTAAAAAATTACTATGTTAAAAAATGACAGGTTCCTTTTTCAATGGATTTTTTTCATCAGTGAAACCATTCCTTTTTTGTTAACTCTATCTACTGGGCAAAGTGATGAATTACAGTTAAAAAAATATTCATTTAAAAATATAGTGAAAATTTCTATTTATAAATGGACCAAGTTTAAAAGGACATTTACAAGGTATTAAATATCAAAACTTAAAACATATGTGCAAAAAGCCTTCTATAGATAAAAATATAGTGTAATATAGGGGTCTATGGGGGAATATAATAAGGTTTATTGTATAAAGTAACTCATAATTTAGCATCTTTTAATTTAAGAACTGGGACAATAGAGATGTATTCGTTCAAACCTGACCATTTATTTGTCTGTAAAGTTATTTGCCACCAACGTTCTCTGTGCTCAGTCTTTTCCTCCCATAGGCCTCCTTGCCCATCAATGTTAATTATTTTCAATTACATAGAAAAGGAAATTAGCCATAGGGCATTGTTGTTTATGTCTAAATAATGCATTTGTTTCTTTACCATTCTGTATATCATAATTGTGTTCATATATCCTTCTTTTTGTTTACGTTCTGTTTTACCTATATAGAATGCGTGGCATACCTGGCACATAGCCAGATATACCACCCCACTTGAATCACAATTACTAAACTCATTACTTGTTAATACTGTATTTCTGTTTAATAAAGAGACACTGTCTTTATTCATAATGTGTGCACAGTGTGCACACTGTGCACACCTACCACACTTGTAGGTCCCATGTCTCTTTTTACTAAACCCCATTCTTCCTTCATAATCACATTTTAACAGATTTTTCAAACAACTAGCATTTTTGTATACCACTTTCAATTGTTCCTTAGGTATCATGTCCAAATCTATTTGATTGTTTGTGTCTTTCGGCTTTTCCTGGTTAGGGGTCGCCACAGCGGAACTCCGGTCCGCTAATGATTGGTAGTTGATTTTTACATGCCGAGTTACCAGCCCTGATGCACAACCTTCAACGAAGGTACACCCATTCATGCATGTCTCCACGCAGAAGACGCTCTAGCTGAGAATCGACCCGGACAGCATCTTACTGTGAACCTGTTCCATTCTTTTTCCAGAATATCTCTAACAACTCTGGAACTGGCATTGTATTCCAATACTAAAGGTCTATCATACTTTTCATTTTTTATCACCTTAGGTGCATCTATTGAAACACTATAAACTCCAAGAATAGGGTGAAATTTTTCTTTTCTTCCTTCTATTACCTCTTTTTCGACTAACTGAAGTAATTTTTCAGGATAATTTCTATTCATAAACATGCCCTTTAATATTTTAATTTCTTTATTAAAATCTTCTTCATTAGAAGTCATCCTGCTGGATCTGATATATTGTCCTTTTATTATATTTCTTTTGAAATGTGCAGGGTGTGAACTATTGTAATGTAAATAAGAATTAGAGTAGGTACTTTTCCTAAAATCATTTGAATTAAATTCTTCATTTTTCTTATAGACTTCAATGTCCAAATACTCTAGTCTATCACTACTAAACTTGTAAGTAAATTTATAAAACTTGTAGTGTTATTTAAGTAGCTCATAAAGGTCAAAACCTCCTCTTCTGTAGCTGTCCATAGAATACATATGTCATCCAGGAATCTTTTGTACATATTCCAGCAATGACTGTACACTGAGTCTATGACATATTTCTCTTCCCAGTATGCTAAGACCAAGTTCACATAAGATGGTGCACATATTGCCCCCATTGCCACTCCTTTTATTTGATGGACAAATTCTCCTTTGTAATAGATGTAGTTGTATCTTAATACCATATCTAATAATTGTAAGATCAAAGTACATTCATTGTGTGTCAAAGTATTATCTTTATAAATAAATTCTTCCAAAATGCTCAAATCCTCATCATGAGGGATACTGGAGAATAAATCCACAACATCTATGGTTAAAAAAATAATGTTTTCTTTGTAAAGTTCCTGTTTAAGGCTTCTCAAAAAGTTCCATGAATCCCTTAAAATATGTTGTCTCTTTAAAGAGGGCCTTGAGTTTAGTGTCAATGTATTTAGCAAGGGGCAAAGTTTTAGAGCCCCCTGCAGATACAATCGTTCTCAAGGGGGATCTTTACCATATTTATGTGTCTTGTGGATCCCAAAGATGGCTGGAATTCTGGTTTCTTGTAGTCCAGTTCACTTATCTGTAAAATAAAATAAAATAATAAATGCTATATAATAGAACTGTAACTCACAGAACTGTTATTCAGAGGTACAGTAATTTCAATGCTTTTATAAGTAAGTAGCATGGATGTCAGGATTTACCCCCATTTCAGGGAAGTCGGGAGAATGTAGAAGGAATGTGGAAGTGCATTCCCCACATTAGGTAAGCAGACAGAAGTGTGTCTCTGCAAAAAATCCTTACCAAATGTTAGAAAACACAAAGACACTGAAACAGAGATTTGATATAATACGATTTATTGAACCGACACAAAATGTGGAATTACTCGAGCTTTCAGGCCAGCATGAGCCCTCCTTCTCACACGATCCCCAAAACGTCTTGTAAAATTAATGTTGGTCCAATAAAAGGTATCACAGCATGTATGTGTTCCAATGGCTTTCAGTCTTCTGTTAATGGACCAGCACAACATTTTTTTTAATTATTTTAATTAATTATTTTTTTACTACCAAGTTTTAGGGTGGTATTCATAGTCATTATGTGGCTGCATTAAAGCTATCTGTGCTATCCATGATGAGCACTGTATTTTAATAGTGGCCACTCACATTAATTGAAAATGGCCATGAATAAGCATAAGCAAATCAACTCATAATGAGATGTAAATGAGAAATGATGTAACCCAGTGTATGCCAAAGAAGCATTCTCTCACCTGTTTGTAATTCATAGTGGAAATGTTCTGCTTTCCCGTGCCATCCACGGATACATTGCATAAAGGAGAGTTTCAACAGTCCTATCTACTTAGCAATTCATGATAATGCTGTCACTTTTTGCTAGCATTTGCTTGTTTTGGCTGAGTGAAAAAGGCTTGTGTCCAGTGGTGCTTTCTGGCCAAGAAGGTGGAGATATAGGCAAAGGATAGCTCACTTTAGTTCTGAAAATCAGGAGATAATTGAGAGTTGTAGAGTGGACAAGAATATTATAAGGGTCTTAGTGGGCATGTATGACCCCCATAGGAGTACTGCAGGAATACATGGACTGGATTTCCTATCCCTGTCAATTCCAAGGTATGTATAGCCCTCACTATAACTGCCAAGGGGTCCTTCCACAGACAGACTGAGGAAATATCAAGTATCTCACAGGTATCTGCTTTGAGGATACTGCAACAGTTCTTGGAGATACTCTTGGCACATGTGTAGCAATACATGTATTTCCGTGTCACTTCAGGATGGAGTCAAGACTGTGAGTGCCTGTTATGGGTTTCAGATTTGCCTGAGGTGCTCAGTGCAACAGATTGCACCCATGTTGCAATTACGGTTTCATCTGGTCTACACTGGGGGTGGGGTGGGGGGGATACTGCATTAGTAAAGGCATTCATTCCAATTGCTAGGTAGTGTAAAATGCATGGAGATGCATCACCAACATCCCTGCCCATATCTGGCACACAAGCCCACTCTGCCACCTCCTCCAGTATGGTAGGATGCCCAGTGGACATCTTGTTGGTAAGTTTTTTTTTTCTTTTTCCTATTGAAGTTATGTAGTTATTCATGGTAAAATGCATTGCTGAATACTAGATCAATTTTCCTTTGTGTTGTTCCTCCCACCTTTTCTCTATTTTTTTTTTGTCTATCAGGTGATGCTGGATATCTTCTTTAACCATGACTCATGAGACTATTGGGAAATCCAAGTGGAGCTGCAGAAGCAGACTTTTCAAATGCCCAGATTTTCGTAGAATGTCCAGATTTTTGCCTCATATTTTTGGCCTGTTTCTCATAAACTTTCTGGTTTCCTGTCAATTCATTGACAAATCATTGAGGATGGAGGTCACAAAATAATGCAGGCTTTTGAAGTTTCAGACTTCATACCCTTCAGAAAATTCATCCTAATCGAAAACATGTTATTCTATCAACTTTCTAAGTTTGTAAGAGGAATATTTAAAAGTTGTCCCTATGTTTGGGCCTTTATCCCCCCCCCCATTATTTATGGCTTTGTCCAGATTTCTTGCTCTAATATGTTGAGAGGTATGTGCAGAAGACACCTGCAACACATCCCTGTCCTAGACATTTATTGTCATCAAGAAAGTATTCAGCCTCCTGAAGAGTCATTTTAGGTGCCTGGATGAGTCTGGGGGTTGCCCTTTAGTATGACCCAGCTACTGTGTGCAGGATGTTTACTGCATGTTACATTCTGCACAACATGAACATGGACTGGGCTGGTGGCGAAGTGACCTATGTTATCATTGCAACTTCCCCTAGCCCTATCATTGTCATGCATTCATAGTACTATAATTTGTAATTCTTCGTCACTCAATAATCTCCACCATACTATGACTAATGATGAGTGGCAAGAAGTAGTAATAATGGATCCCATGCATCAGGCTTGTGCATAGTATATAGCTGTGCCGTTAAGGAAGCAGTATCTAGTCCAGAACTATGGACCATGACATTCAGGTTAGTGTTTCCTTTCTTATAAAAAAATTATATATAACTGATGCATGCAGTAATATCTGTGAGATGTACTGTGTGCTACATGGTCTATTATATTAGATTATAGGATCATAGGAGATTACAAGGCTATCAACCTGAAGGTCATTTTAAGCCTAGACATTTAAACCCAATGTAATACCATAGAAGTACTCTTCAATACCCTAGATTGCATTTAGTAATAACTGCCATGTACAGAAGGGTTGTGAGCTCTATCCACAGTAAGAATTTATGGTGCCCCATCCATTCGTCCAGGTTCCTCTTGAACAGTGCTATAGAGCTGCTCTGTTTCACATGAATTGGTAGCCCGTTCCAAAGATGTGGCAGTCACTGGGAAATAAATCTGTCCCTCCAGCATGTCCTATTTAAGTTGCTGGCCATATTTAAGTCCCTGGAATGGGTAGAACTAGACCCATTTGATTTATGGATATGCAGTAAGTTCATTACGTTTGGGTCTTGGGTTGCTCTGTAGGCCAGGCATGTCTCACCTAAGAAGTCTATATGATACAGAGTATAGTGACAGGGACTTTAGTTGGTCCATATAAGGCACATGCTGGAGGCCCTTGATCTTCTTTGTTATAAACTTCTGAGGTCTCTCTAATTGCTGCAGGTGCTTAGTTCGATACATACCAAATGGGGTGTTATACTCAATTATAGACAGGTTAAGTGCCGAGTATGGGGGGGGGGGGTTATAACTTCTTTTGCTCTCAAAGCCATGCCTTTACTAATCAAGTGAGCTACATGGAAACTTTCCTTACAATGATAGTCATGTGATGGTCGAAGTTAAGGTCGAGGTCAACCTGTGATCCTAGGTCCCTTACCACTTCATGGGTACATAGGGTATTGTTGTTCATTTGATAGTGTGAAGGGACATTGTTTGTGCTGAAGGGAGTGATGATGCATTTCTTTGCATTTAATTTGAGACCGTGACTAATACTCCAGTCATTGGTCTGTGTGAGACCCTCCTGGAGTATACTGACATCATTTGGGGACTCAGTGATTGCACTTAGTTTGCAGTCTTCTGCAAACTTGGTCAGCCACAACCCTTTATTTTTGACCTGAACTTGTGAGAAGTATATACCAAACAATAAGGGGCCCAACACTCACCCCTGTGACACTGACTGGTAACAGGTCTGCTGGCTGATGTGGAGTCAGTCACCCACTTTGATTGTATGTGTCTGGCTTGTGAGCCACATGGCAACCCGTCTTACAACAAAGGCATTTACATTCATTTTGCTAAGTTTATTGGTAATACCTGAATGTGGGATTGTGTTGAAAGCCTTTGCCAAGTTGAGGTACGCTGCATTCACAGATTTGCCCTCATCAATGGCCTTGGTCACATTTTCAAAGAAATACATCAGAATTAATATGCAGGATCTGCCACACTGGGTAGGATCCAGGGTATGGAGGTCATCTAAGTCTTTATATATAATGACACATTCCATGGCCTTACAGATGAGGCTAGTCAGGCTTATGGGTCTATAATTCCCTGGGTGTATTGCTAGGCCAACTTTGTGGAGGGGAATAACTGTAGCTGTTCTCAATTCTGCAGGGACAAAGCCTATGGTTAGGCTACGATTGAAAAGGGTACTTAGTGGTGATGCTAGTTCATGTATTAGCCTATATAGAAGACAGCCTGGGATTCCATCTGCTCCCATAGAGGTCATGTTCTTTGTCTTGGACAGGGCTGTGAAGACCTGATTTTCAGATATGTAAGGAGGGGGGGTTGGGGGGGGCTTGTTTTAAGTTAGGAGGGGATAAGGGAGTGACATTTCTGCCAAACCTATCCACTAGCAGGTTCACTATCTCTGTGAGATCAGTATGTGTGATACCGTTGGCCACCAGTTCTGCACATGCTTGGGTCCTACCCTTTAGGTTATGTACATAGCTGTAAAAGGCCTTATGGTTATCCTTGGCAGTACCTGCTAGGTTTCTCTCAAAGGAGCTCTTGGAGAATTTGACAAATTGTCATATTTGCCTGTTAAGGCTGAGGGGGGTGCTTTTCCATTGTTGGGTACTTGTCTTTGTTTTCTTGGACAGCGATTTTTTTTTACATTTATTGTAGAATTTGTTGATGCTAGAAGTCCATCATGCAAGTGATTGTACAGGGCTTCAGTGTAAGCTTTGGCATAGCTACCACTTTCAGCTTGGGATGGGGCTTAGAATGCATTTATACATTCACCTAGAAGAGTATAGTTTGTCTTGGTGAAGTTTTTTAGACTGATTTCACCCTTCATAAGTTCTGGTGTTGTTGTCAGTTTGATGGTCACTGATTTGTGGTCAGTTTTAACTAATGAGGGTCCAACAGTTGCAGCAGTGCACCTGTTTGACATGTTGGTGAGGACTAGCTCTCGAATGTTTGTTCATCTTCTTGGGGTATGGACAATTTGCTCCAGGGCATTTGAATTCACAAAATCAAGGAAAGTTTGTGGTAGTGAGTCTGGGTTAGAGAAGGTTTCCCATTTGATGGTGGGATAATTGAAATCCCCCATAATCAGTATGTTCGGTAAAATTTGGATTGTCTTCAGTTTGGTTCAGTAGGCTT
>NC_056744.1:578260827-578340827 GCF_019279795.1 Protopterus annectens | reverse complement strand
CTAATACATTATATGAAACCTACAGCTTTTACATAGTCCTTTGCATGTTCTTAACTCAACTTTAGGTACTTTATGCTTTTGCCATAAATAGACTTTTCCTTATCCAGAGTGAATAAGCTGTGCTTAGCTTATTTGCATATTCATGCAGTGGTGCTGTACTAGGATATGTAACTGTGAAGTCCCGGACTATGAATACCACCCTTTGAGTGAGTTTCAAAATTGCATGTTTTGTCACCACACAAATTGTCATGGACTACTGCACTATATTTCTGTTATGAAACCAAGAAAGGAACTATAATGTAGCTATATTCAGATGATAACACTTGCTCACTTTGGACCTAAAAAATTGTGCATCATTCTCAGTTTTACAAAGACAGTTATGAAGTACATTAACTCTTAATAATTTAGCCACACATGATATTAAAAACATTTTCTAGAATCTTCTAAGGGTCATCAGATATGAGGCTCTGGCTAGTCTTCTGAAGTCTTTTTGCCTGAATACTGATTTACCCAATCTGATAGACAACAACATGAAACTTACTGAATGTCAGGAGTGCCTGGAATATGGACAAAGGTGAGAATTTATCTACACAGGTATCTCTCCCACCACCATATTAATGAACATACACATGTGAACAATCAAAAAACTATATTTTTTCCCATTGTGTTATGACTTCAGAATATTTATAGGTCTGAGGGAAATTCAGAACCAACAAATGTAAGTTGAGGTGTTTGTCCTCTACTCATTTGGCCATATAATGTGGTTTTGTGTTCATTGTGTGTGTGTCAGTGTGTATGTGTGGTTGCGTATGTGTACATATGCCCACACTTGTGTATGTGTGTTTTTGTATTTGTGCACGTGTTCATACATATACACATTTCTGTGCCTTTATGTAATGTATGTGTGTGTCTTTGCATCCGAGTGTATTTTCTGTTTGTGCGGATGCGTGTGTATGTATCTGTACAGCTGGACCTATGTGTGTCTACATGCAAAATAATCTTCAAGGCATTAATTCCCATATTATATGATTTGAGAACATGAGCATCATTAGCTAGCATTACATCCCTCAACTATATATTGATTACTCTAATAAATACTTTGGAACAATCTTCCATCCACTATAACTACTCTACCTTCCAGCAGCCTTTTCAAGACTGTGTTCAAATTCCACTTAAATTTGCACTGGCTTTGCCCTTGTTCTAATCCAGACTAACACCCTCAATCTTACCCCCCCAACTAGACTCTTAACCCAACTATACTACCGCCACTACTAACCACAGTCAGAATTAGCTAGTTGTCTTTACATACTTTAAAATCTTGTCTGACAACTTTGTTACTAATATTATAAAAGGCAAGAAACTATCTTAACTTGCAACATTTACTGTATATACTGTTGATAATCAATATCTTGTTATTGTATTAAAGCCAACAACCTGTAATGTTGTTTACTATCTTTGCAACTTTGTATCTCTATCATGTGCATGATGTGGAGATTTTCTCCCCGGGCAACCGCTGAAAAAGGACCTGTGTCCAGTCGGAATTTCCCAGTAAATAAATGTAAATAAATAAAATAAATAATAAAATAAATACTGTACAAGTATTATTATTTTCTAGCTGTATGGCTATATCTCTGTGATGATGTTGCCTTTGCTGAGTATATGTGTATACAGTCTTTATGTTTTGTTCTTGCTTCTTTTCCCATTATGGCACCAAGCAGGTTGTTAGTGGCACAAACATATGCTTTTCTGCACAGCAGTTATTTAATCATGTTAAAGGGGAAAGACGAGATTCTTGCCATGCTGTTTAAGCTGTTGATATTACTTTCCGAATTTAGCTGTACTTGTATAAGATGTTATACAGTATATTCTGATTTAACTATCAAATATTAGAACTTCTCTATCATCACCAATGCAAATGGACCTCTGGGGTCACTAGGATATGCCCTATCTCTTAAAAAGAATAAAGTAGAATGTTTTGACCTACAGCCTCATCCCTGATGATTAAGTTGGGGGTTGTGAGATAGTAAACTGCAACATTGGTGCCATCGAATCAATCATAGGAGAGAGGTGCAGGGTTTTCACTCAAGGACTAGCAATAACTTCTGGAGTATCATAGATCATGTAAAGCAAAATCACTCCCAGGATCATTTATGCCAAGCCAGCACTAATGATCAAAGGGTAGTTCCTACATCCAAGAGGAAAAAATATGTTTAACTAGGGGAGTATTTATACGAAATGATGTTAGTCCAAAGGTATGTCCATAATTAATCTAAACTAGGAATTAGTCAGGGTAATGGACTTGACATCCAGAAGCACCTTTGCCAGTAACAGGATGGTGCCATTCAGGAATGCCCTTATCGCCTCTTGATATCATTCATGCAATGGCTTTTACAATGGATTTCCACTCTCATGAAGACAGTCATTCAAGTGTTGGAAGATGGGTCCGCAATTACAAGAGGCAGTAGTAGTCCACAAAACCTTCAACAACTGATAGGCCAGAAAAGAGCCATAAAGATGACAGAGTGGACTATTGAGGATAAGAAAGAAATTATGTATTATTATTATTAACCAAGAAACTCATAATTTCCAGATAGAAGATATTCAAAAAGATTAAGTACAAGTCCCTACTGTAAGGTGAAACAGGATGGCCAGGTGACATCTGAAGATGAAATATGGATGTTGGAAAGATAAAGAGATTTAATATGGTGTAAAAGCTGTCTGAATGGAGAGATGATATGTCAGCAAGCAAAAAAGAGTAGTATTGCTGAAAATAAATTCATCTTCAAGTCTTTGTGAGTACCTTCATGAGGTGAAGCCTGTTTTTCACAAAATCTCACCAAGACAACACTGATATACAGACGGTATTTAATACAGCATGTATTATGGACAGAAGTAGGTCAAAAATTAAAAACGATAGCTAGGTGCACAAGACCCCAGGATAAAAAAGTGTCCAATTCTGGTAGGCACACTGGTGCCAGACCTGGAAAAAATGACAGCGCAGAATCCTCAAGAAAAGGAAACAGTCCTACAATGGGGCCAGGCCAGGCCTAGAGGGAGGATGGCCACCATGTTGTAGAAGGAAGTAATAGTCCACAAAAAAACACAAAAACTGATAGACCAAAGAAGAGCCATAAAGGCAATTGAGTGGACTATTGAGGATAAGAAAGAAATTATGTATTTTTACAATTATTCAAAATGCCCAAAATTTCCAGACATGAGATATACCAAAAGATTAAGATAGAAATTAGAGGAAAAAAACAATTCCACAAGAAAAGCTGTCAGAAGCTTCAAATAAAAATTTGTGTTCATTAATACAACAGATTTGTGAAAAACATTATATAGATCAAGAAACTTTCATCTATTCTGGGGAAAAAAGCATCTGAGGAAGTGCAAAAATAGAAACAACAAAACCTAGAGATTTTTGAAAAGTATAATAAAGAAATATGGACATGGGAAAGAAAGTGAGATCTGATATGGTGCAATATTTATACAGTCGAAAGCCAAATTAATCAATGCAAAAAAGGCATCCCCAACGATACTCAAAGAGAAATACAGGCAAAGGAATCCAGATATGGAAAATTTCACAATAAAAAAATAATATCACAAAGAGGAAACTCAGAAAAGATTAGTAAAGCAGAAGTTAAAAAAAATAGAAGTTGAAGCTATGAAATGCCTGCAAAGTGAAGAATTTGGTGCAGAAGGTCTAACACTGGTTACATCACAGCATGATGGAAGCATCCATAAAGTAAGGAAAAACAGAAACATCAGGAGACATCTGAAGAAGAAATATGGACATGGGAAAGAAAAAGAGATTTAATATGGTGTAATAATTATGCGAAGGAGAAAGCAAAACTAATCAATACAAAAAGAGCAGTACTAAAGATGTTTGAAGAGAAATACAGGCAAAGGAATCCAGACATGGAAAACTTTACAATACAAAAAAAAAAATCAAAAGGCAAAGAGGAAAAGTAGAAAAGAAGATTAGTAATGGAGAAGTTAAAGAAATAGAAACTGAAATTATGGAGTACCTATGAAATGAAGGATTCAGTCTAGAAAATCTAACTCAGAAAACAGTACAGCAGGCTAGAGCAATAGACATCCAAATTAAGGAGAAATAAGTGAATGGGAAGCAACAGGTCAGTTGTCACATGAAGATACTTTGGAGCCTTCCACAGGAAACCACTGTAAATTAGGGTTACCACCTGTCCCACTTTGCAAGGGACAGTCCCTCTTTGGGCAGTTGTGTCCTGACAAAAAATTAAAAAAATGGCAAATGTCCTGAGATTTTAGGACAAAATTATATCCTATATTTTATGTAATAGCTGCATAAAACAGTTATTCTGTATCTAAAATACCTAAATGTTATAAGAAACAGAATAAGCAACTAAAATGCTACAAGAATAAGCTTTTATGTAGGCAAAAAAGTTAAGTTCTATCCTTTGTACTGACCGTGGGTATGTGTTGGCCTGTAAAATCTGATGTTTGTCCTGAAAATGTCCCACTTTGGCCATTCGAAAAGGTGGCAACCCTAGTATAAATGTTCACTTGAAGCTGGACAGCAAGGGAAGGAACAGGAAACTGTGGCATCTCTGATGCAGTCAATGTTGAGGAGTGATAGGCCAGTGAGTTCCCATATGACAGAGCAATGGATGACACTGGATGAAATTGAAGAGAATGTACCACAGGAAGATGCTACTGAACTTTCTATAGAATGCCTACAGAAAATGGAGAACAAGAAATGTGCCCTCAGTTTAGAAGAAAATTAGCTAAGAGAAGGGTTGCTTGATTTAATGTAGATAGACATATTAAGATCAATGAAAGAAATAGACTGCAGAGGGTTAATAAAACCCAAAAAGTCAGAAGTTTGATAAAACAAATGAACACTGTAATTAGGACTGTCCATAGAGATCAATGTGATATAACAGAAGTAAACAGGATACATTACTGTTCAGCTAAATTAATAACACATACAAATCTACCACAAGAACACACAGTAGTAAGGGAAAGAAATCGAATACCATCATGGAAGTATCAATAGAGAAAACTATAAAGCAATTAAGACAAGAAGTGTCACTGTTAGAAGAATATAGAAGAGAGAACAGATCAACAAAAATACTCAGAAAGATAGACATGATAAAAAGCATTGAGCAGTATTATAACGGATCAAGATTTATCATGTACTATCACAAATAATAAACTAAAAATATCAGCACAGGCAGACAATACACATATAAATATAAAGGAAAAAATAAAATAAGCGATTTATTAATGACCCAAAAAATTTTATAGAGAACTGGGAAACAAAGTAAAAAGAACTGAAAGACCACCAAAAAAAAAGAAGGAATAGATACATTTTGGGGAAGTATTTATGAAGATCCTGTGGAACATAACAAAGATGCTAAATGGATAGAAGAAGTAAAAGAAAGAATAAGAAGTTCAAAGGTACAGAATATGAAATGGAATGAATTAACAGACAGACAGAGTGAAACAAAGTTAAGAAAAGCCTCTAACTGGAAAACCCCAGGCCCAGATGCAGTACCTAACTTTTGGTTAAAAGTATTAACATCTTTACATAAAGATTTAGCCATGAGTAAAAACTATTTATATGCACACTCCGACCAAACAGCAACTTGGCTAATAACAGGAAAAGGAATGCTCCTACTAAAGAGTGAAACTGCAAGCTACCCTAAAAATTAAAGACAGATAACTTGCCTTCCGACGACGTATAAACTAGGGTCTATATTAAATCAGTGAATGCTTAAAAAAGCAAATGTTGATTTATCGAGCTCATGTAAGTGAAAACTTACAATCCCAAACACTTAGAACAGCAATTTTTTTTCCCTGGAGAAAAAAAAATTGCTGTTCCACAAAAAAAACAAAACAAAAAAAATCTTTAAAACATTACATAAAGTGGGGGGCTTTGCCCCCCACCCCTGATGTGGGGAGCTGTACCCCCCATCCCCCCAACTTAAATATACCAACTTTGAGATTGCACTACAGTGAGGAAAATGGCAAAGTAACAGAGGCAGCCAAGCGGTTTCTTTCCCAGGGAAAGAAATTGCTTATATGCCGTTTCGCTATTTTGCTGTTTTGTGCTTTCAAGTTCAATGAAGATGCTTTTGAAGGAATGTGTCTTCGATTATATAACAGGAACCCTATAAACTGTACAGTGGAATTGATGCTGACAGAGTTTACAGTAATTTAGAAGAAAAGTCAGTTATGGCAATAGAACAAAGGGGGCAATAAAAGAAAGTCATATGGAACAAAGAATCACTTGTTGTGGAGTATGGCATGGATTGACTACAAAAAGCATTTGACAGTATCCCACATTTATGGATAAAAGAGTACTTAAAATGTATAAGATTCACCCTACACTGATAAATTACATTGCAACAACCATGAAACAGTGGTAAACCACATTGTAGTTAAGCCATGATAAAGGACAAATTATTATTCCATTGATAAAAATACAAAGGGGGATATTCCAGGGTGAATCTCTATCACTGCTACTCTTTTGCCTTGCCCTTAACTCATTAAGCTGTCTGCTTAACAGATTAGGTTGTGGCTATAATTTGGCTCCCAGAAAACAACAAAGTATGAAGACATCTCATCTTCTCTTTGCCATTGATTTAAAATTGTATAGCTCATCAGATGAGGAACTGAAAGCACAACTACAAGTAGTCAAAATTTTTTCAGATGATATAAAATGCCATTTGGTTTTGATAAATGTGCAAAAGCAACCTATAAAGCAGGAAAGCTACATCACCATGAAAACATCAATTTGGGACAAAAATGTGATATAAAAGAACTTGAGCAAGAAGGAGTCTATAAATATTTGGGTACTAGTGAAGGATCAACAATAAAACATGAACAAATGTGAATAAAACTTAGTAAGGAATAGTTCAGAAGACTTTAATTAATCCTGAAAGCAGTGTTGGCATCTATGAACAAAATTCAAGCTATAAACCAATTTGCTCTTCCTGTCATAAATTACCGTTTGGAATGACTGACTGGCCCCAAAAGGTATTGGATAGACAGGAAAACAAGAAGGATGCTTCATGCTCATCAAATGATTTATAAAAATCAGTGCATACTAAGATTATATATATTCCCCATTCCAAAGGAGGTATGGGCCTACTTGAAATTGATTATATGTATAGATCTCCACTTGTGTTAATGTATACATATCTGCTGACCTCACAAGACCTAAATATAGTGAAGGTTTTGAATCATGAGGAGGATAAATCTAAGATGACTTCCCTTCTCAGTCTATCAAAAACATATCAACATCAAGCGGGAATGGAAATCCAGCCAGAAATAAATAGAAATTAGACAGCAACTGAATATGCCAAAAAAACAAAAGAAAGAATATAAGGTGAAGGATCAGATGGGAAGGCAAGAAAAGCGGAAAATGCATAAATATATTTGCAAGTATCAAAAACTCATGGAAGAACCTCATATTGATAAGGATCAAATGCAGGAATGGTTAAGGAAAGGCGAATTCAAACCAAAAGATCAAAGGTTAATATTGGCAGATAGTGGGTTACATACACATTGGTTTACAAAGTTCATTGAACATGTGGGAGAAACAGAAAAATGTAAGTTTTGTAAGACAGAATTGGAAACAGTTGCACACCTTGTTGCTGCTTTTGATATATTAATGGAAAAGGACTGTATACTGAAAGGCATAATAATATGGCATGATTGTTGCACTGGGGATTGTCTAAACATTATAAAATTGAACTATCTGAAAAACACTGGAAACATGAGCCACAATGCATCATAGAAAACGATGAAGTCTACATCACATAGGATCACCCATTACCAACAGTTAAAAAGATGGAGGCGAGAAAACCAGACATAATGGTCCATGAAAAGAAGACAAAAATAGCACTAATCATTGAAATTGCTACACCCAGTGACTATAGTGTATTGCATACAAAGAGACACAAAGTCATAAAATATCAGGATTTGCAGGCAGAAACAAAAGCAATGTGGAAGAAAGATACCAAGACAGTTCCAGTAGTAGTAGGAGCAATGGATCTTATAAAAAAGAATCTGCAATTGTATTTAGATATGTTACCAAAACATGTAACTCCATACGAATTGCAGGAGTCATTACTGGGCACATTGCGGGTGCTACGAGGAACACTTCTGGCTGACATCAAATATTGAAACAATACTAATTTCATGAACTTTAATCATACGTTAAAAACCATCAATAAGCTATTCAGACTTTATTTACACCTGCAAATAGCACTCATATGCTGTGGTGACATACATCCCAACCCAGGCCCATTAAATCCAGACACACTAATCCCTGACCTGAATAATACCCTACTCCATAGACCTAAAAATTCACTCCTCATCATAAATCTAAATGTTAGAAGTATCTCGAACAAAGTCCATGAACTCCACACCTTACTCTCCTTTTATCATCCAGATATTGTGATACTGACTGAGACCTGGCTTATAGCCAAGGTGGAGGTGGAAATCATCGACAGGAAGAAGAAGCAATTAAGTTGTGATGTGAAGGATTACAATACTGAAGTTATTTTTTCTTGGCAGCGGAATTAAAGGAAAGGGCATTCGTTTTTTGCTGGCAGAAGAAATAGGAGTCGGTCAGGCCCATCTTCCTGCGAGGCCTCAGTTTCTTCTGGTGAACCGATCACTAATATACAGAAAAATGTTTAATTTGAGGATGTTAATAAAAGTGTGGGGATCTACTCCAGATGGAAAGCGGGGAAGAGTCAGAAAATCAGAATCAGGGAAAAGAGAGAGGCAGAAGGTTCCAGGGAAAGGGAAAGAGGAACTAAGCTTTTGGAATGGACACAATAAGGTATGTACTGTATATGAGACTTTGAAACCCTTCCCTGAAGCCTGCCTTTCTGAACAACCATCAAGCAGAATAGTTAATGCAACGGACTTTAAAAATGCAAATGTTAATGTAAAAAATGTGAATGTGAATGTAAATAATTTAAATGTAGAAGAAATATCCTATGCAGGTGCCTCACATGTTTTTGATAATGTGCCACAAGTTGGGGTAGTAGTAAATGATGTGTATTATGACAATGTTTGTTGTAGAAATGAAAATGCACTAAATATTGTGAATTTATCTGACTTGAGGGTGATGGAAACAGCAGGAAAAGTGCTTTTAAAGGGCACAAAGTATGTTCCCACATTTATTCTATCACTTGCTGATTTGCTAGGTGAAATCAAGCGATTTTGCAGAAAGCTACATTTGAAAGGTTTTTTGGGGTTTAAAAAGCATGAATCTGTAAAAAAATGTGAAAATATTACCATATGAAGAAGATATAGATAATTTGTTACTTGATCTTTCAGTATATAAAAATCCATTTTGTAATTTGAATGAAAGTTATGAGGAAGTTAATGAAAATGTTAATGTAAATGTTTCCCAAAGCTGTTTTTCTACAGTATATGGAAGATTAGAAATACCTAAGATGCCTGCATTTAGCTCATTTATTCCTCAAAAAAATTCTAATGCTGTTTGTGCATTTGAAAATACATTGTGTAAACAGATAGAAGAAATGTATGATCAATGTGCCAAAAATGTTAATGTGTGCAACTTAAGTAAAGAACAGTGGTTAGCACTGAAACAACTACGTAGTGTTACTGATGTGTTTACGCAAGCTGACAAGGGAGGGAATTGGGTTATTTTAAACAAGAAAGACTATGATAATATGGTCTTGGAATTGTTATTTGATAAAAAAACCTATAAGGAACTACCCAGCAATTCAATGAAACAATTTAATGAGGGTTTGATGGAACTGCTTGAAAGAGGTGAAAGGCTTGGTTTCTTTGATGGTAGAGATGTTAAAAAATTACATCTAAAGTGTCTTAACGATGCAAAGTTTTTTGTGATTCCTAAACTTCAGAAGTCCCTAACTAAACCCTCAGGAAGACTGATAGTTTCAGGGGTAGGGGGTTATTTACAGAATTTAGGCATCTTTTTGAACTCTCAATTAAAGGTATACCTTCCAAGAATCCAATCTTAAATTAAAAACATGTCACACATATTGGAATATATGAAGCATATACAATGGAAATCAGAATATTATTTTGTATGTGTGGATGTGAAATCTTTATACACAAACATAAAAATTGAGAAAGGCTTGGAAGCAGTTAAAAGGATGATGGGAGAGGGTCCTAGAACCTCATTTATTTGTCAGCTGTTGGAATATGCCTTAACACACAACTGTTTTGAGTATGAAGAAAAAATGTTTTTGCAGTTGGAAGGGACAGCAATACAGACAGCATTTACCCCCTCATATGCAATATTATTTATGTCCTATTTTGAAAATGTGTTTATATATCCAACACAATTTATGAAGAACAACATTGTGTTATTTAAACATTTTTTAGATGATTTGATATTTGTGTGCAAAGGGGAAATGTATGAATTTGAGTGCTTTATGGACACACTAAATCAAAACACTTTTGGATTACAGTTTACATACAGAATGAACAGAGAAAGCATGCAATTTTTGGATGTTGAATTTTACATTGATATAGAGGGAAGTTTGCAATATAAACCTTATCACAAGGAAACAGCTGCAGAAATCTTTTTGGAAGATAGTAGTATGCATTCCCCACATTTAATAAGATCTTTGCCTTATGGAGAATTCAGGAGGATTTCCACTAATACATCTGATAAAAGTATATTGAGGAATGAATTTGACAAGGTAAAGAGATAATTGGGGAAGAGGGGATATGGTGAGAATATTATGCAGGCGGCCTTGAATAAGCTAAGGGGAAACAGAAGTGTAATGAGGATAATTTTTTCAGAAGACATGTTGGTCATACAAAGGAAAACAAAGAAGGGGTTATGGAGGTGGATCCTATTTTGTTTGTGATAAAATTTTCTCCATTGATATCTAAAGTAAGGAAATTGGTGGAAAATATGTGGCCTGTTATTAAAAGGGATGAAGTGGTAGGAAATTTGTTCCCAGAAAAAGTTTTTTTTTTCTTATGGCAGGTTTAAAAACTTAAAAGAGTTATTAAAATTGAAGAATGTAGACAAAAATAGAGATAGGAATGGTGCTTTCCCATGTGGGGCCTGTAAAATATGTAGTAAGATTAAAAATGTAGATGGTTGGATGATAAATGGTAAGAAGTTTTGGATT
Organism: Protopterus annectens; assembly: GCF_019279795.1. NCBI lineage: Eukaryota > Metazoa > Chordata > Ceratodontiformes > Protopteridae > Protopterus > Protopterus annectens. Next base: position 578,329,683 of record NC_056744.1, on the reverse strand, counting down.
AAAAGTGAATTTAAATGTAATTCATGTGGTGTGGTCTACATCATTGGATGTGGATGCACACCCATAAAGTGGTATGTGGGGCAAACAAAACAAAAGGTAAAATTGAGAATAATGGAACATCTAGGTGACATAAGAAACAAAAGGATGGAAAGTCCGATTGCTGAGCATTTCTGGATGTCACATGGGGGAGATGTTGATAGTTTTTTTCTTTAGTGTACTGGCACAACCTTTTGGTGGGGGTGATAATATAGGAAGTGAAGCACTCAAAAGCAGACTGGTAAAATTAGAAACAAAAATTATTATTAATCTAGGTACTTTATATCCTAGAGGGTTGAATTTGGAAGTAAACTGGGACTTATAAGATTTATGTACAGATGAATAGGTAAGGAAAAATAGAAAATGTCACATTAAACACTTGTAAGTAGGAAAAGTGTAGTGGCACATTTAGTCATTGTTAGTGGGATGTAACTTAAACAATGGTAGGCACTACAAGCCTCGAAAATGGTGAAATGGAAAAAGTAATGTTATTTACATTTTTTATATAAAGAAATTTTATAATGGAGATGTGTGAAATGTGTAACAACTTTATAAAAGTGAGGGATGGCTTTTATATTTGTGTGAGGCAACTTTAACATTTGGGAAATTAAAGTCATTATTAAAAGGAAGTGAATGTATTTAACTAATTAGCATTGCAATTAGGGGATATAAAATGGCTACTGAACATAATGAGGTTATTCTTTTGAAGGCTGTTGGAGCCGAGGTACCAGAATGTGATGTGGAATAAAGAATTGCAGCCGCAGCTGTGCTCCCGTTTGGTTTATTTTATTCTATTGAGGATAATTCCTGTGTTGTGTTTCCTGGTTTCGACTGGGGACTGTGGTTGTAAATTTCAATTATGAGACCTGGCTAAAGCCAGAAATCCATGATAATGCAATCACAGCACCAAAGGGGTGGGGGAGTAGCCATACTATAAAAAAATCACCTCAGCCTAGAAAAACTAGACATCACAACCCCAGACCTAGAAAACATTGAACTCACCCTCACTAAACTAAAACTTAACCCAAATAAACACATCAATATTATAGGATGCTATATCCCTCCAGGCAACAATATTTCCAACACAGAAAAACTCCTAGATTTGATATCTAACTCCCTCCCCCAAGGAAACATACTATTAGGCAACCTTAATATTGACTGGCACAACTGCTCCAGTCAAAACCCTCTCTCACGCATCAACTTACATGGACTAACCCAACTTATAACTTACCACACTAGAACAGACAAGTGAACCAAACATCAGTCTATACTAGACTGGATACTTGTTTCCCATCCTTCCCAAATATCCAGAGCTGGGTGTCTGCCAGACACCCTCAGTGACCACCAAGCTACATTTCTACTAAGAAGTAAAACTCCCCAACTGACCCAAGTAACTGTGTGTGAAATTCGGAACAAAAAACACTTTAACCTATTCAACTTTAACAATGACCTAAAAAAGTGGAATTGGACCCCCCCAAAAAAACTTAGCCCTTGATGAAGCAGTACTAAACTTCAATACTACCTTCACAAACATACTTAACCATCACGCCCCCTCAGAACCACAAGAATCAAAACTAAACATGCCCCCTGGCTAACTTTGAATACTAAAACATTCCTCAAAAATAGAAACAAAGCCTGGACAAATTATCGTAGAAGCAAATCCCAATTAGATAAACAAAAATACCTTGAACTACACAACAAAGCCAAACAACTTATCAAAACAGACAAAATCTCCTACTACCAAAATATACAGAATAAACATATAAACAACCTAAAAAAATTCTGGGCAGCAGTCAACTCTGTATTATGACTAAGGAAGACATCCACCCCCACTCCCAAAATAGTGAATAACCAAGAAAATATCCCCACACAGTTTAACAAATTCTTCACAGAAATTATCCAAACCCTAGCTAACAACCAACTGAGCCCCAACAACCCCACTCCAACAAAATTACCCTTTCCACCTGAAATAAATAGCAATCACCTCAACTTCAGCTTCAACCCAGTACCAACCAAGATCATACAAAAACTACTCCTAAAACTTAAACCAACCGCCACAGCCGTCGATATATTCTTCAACTAGCCGCTGAAGCCATAGCCTATTCTGTCTCTGTCCTAATAAACAGATCTATCTCTGACTGCAAAGTACCCCAGCTTTGGAAGATATCTCTTATAACTCCACTGCACAAAGGGGTTAGCTCTCTCGAACTCAGTAACTATCGCCCTATAGCTATACTATCCCCCTATCAAAACTTCTCGAAAGAGTTGTCCACATGCAATTGATGAAGTGCCTTCTAGAAAACAAATTGCTATCCACACAGCAACACCATTTCAGACCCTTCCACAGCACCACCACCATGCTTACATCATTTATTAACACCATCTATAACCACAGAAATAACTGACTGCAAGTATCTGCTACACTCTTAGATTTAACCAAAGCTTTTGACATGGTCAACCATGAAAAACTGCTTCACTCACTATCCACCCTAAACCTTAGCATCTCTGCTATCTCTTGGTTTAATAGCTATCTAGATGGTAGGCAGCAAGCTGTGAAATGGCAAAAACCAACTCTCTCCCTTATTGCCTGTCATCCTCGGGGTTCCCCAAGGCTCCATCCTGGGTCCATTGCTCTTCACCCTATTTACTAATCAACTCCCATCCAATAATCCCAAAGCCTCAATAGTCCAATGTGCAGACCACACCACCATAATATGCGCAGCCAACACCCGAGATCTCCTCCTCCCCCAAACACAAGAATGCTTTTCCCTAGCCGAAACTTGGATCACCAACCAAAACCTCATTCTTAACCCAGCTAAAACAAAACTACTCCTCTTCAGCCTCCACAGATCTTTACCCCCCTCATATAACTTAGTAGTCTCCTCACACAACAATACTACCATCACCCCTACCAATCACGCCAAACTGCTAGGCCTGGAAATTGACAGTCACCTTAGATTTCACATACGCATTTCCCAGGCCATAAAAAAAGTTCATAAAAAATTGGGTCTACTCTATCGCAGCAAACAATTTCTCTCCAGCACTCCAAAATTACTATAGCCAGGACACACCTGCTATCCACCTTACTATATGCCTCTCTGTGCCTACCAATCTCTAAAAAAACTGACCTAACCAAACTTGACAGCTGTTATAATAAGATAGCTAGATTTGCCACAGTATCACTCCCTAGAATACACCATTGTGAATGCCTCATAAAACTCATTTGGTTAGAACTCCCGTTAATACTTCAATTCAATCAACTATCACTCGCACACAAATTATTACATCACTCAGGCAACACCCCAGCCCTACAACAACTACTTCAACCCTACACCACTACCAGATCCTTAAAATCAAGCACCCAACACCTCCTTAAGGCAACCAAATTTAACACTGAGGCAGGTAAATCAGTTTACAGCCACTACATCTCTAAAATCTGGAACTCCTTTCCCTCTCATATAACAAGTAGCAACTTCTCAACCCAATTAAAGAAACTACTCAAAATGCACTTCCTGAATAACAGACTATGCTTCTGTACTACCCCTGGCTAGTAATTCGTTATTTTTCCTATTAGCCACTAGAGTCATAGTTTACTGCAGGCATCTATTGTCTATAATTTCAGTTGGGAGGGTGGCCTAATGGTTAAGGTGTTTACCTTACAAACACAAGGTGCAGGGTTTGAGTCTCACAAGGGATAATTGTCTAGGCTTAAAATGGCTCACAAGGCAAGGCTAGTATGATGAACTGAACAACATGTTAGAGTTTTTTCTATGTGCCACATTCCTCTTTACTAATGGGCACAGTATTTTTTTTTTTTTTCATATAAGGGGTGGCGTACATAAACAAAAATTTAGGCTAGGAGATATATACCTACCTTACCTAACCTATGACTGAAAACAACCCATGTACAGTCTTGTTTTAGACAGGAAGACTAATTGCACATCCATATTCTCTAAGATGTAAGAAATGTGTCTTATATATGTTGTCAAATGTACCTTTTTGTTATACTTATTGTCTTATCTGTTAACTATAAAATTGTTATGGAGCTTTTCTCCCCGGGCCTCCACTGTAAATGGACTTGTATCCAGTGGGACTCTCCCGGTTAACAAATGTAAAATAAATAAATACTTTGACTTAGGAATGGGGTCAATTCCCATCATGGTATTAGAAACCCACAAGATTTGGAGAAATTAAAAAGTGTTAGAAGATGGCTCCCCAATTGCAAAAATTAGTAGTAGTCAACAAAAACCTCAAAAAGTGATAGGCCAGAAAAGAGCCATAAAGATGACAATGTGGACTACTTTGGACCAGAATAAAATAACTTATTGTTATGATTACACAAGAAGCCCAGAATTCCCAGATAGAAGATATTCAAAAAGATTAAGAGAGAGAAATTAGAGGAAAAAAGAATATTTGCACAAGAAAAAGTGTCAAAAGCTTTAAATGCAAATTTGTGTTCATTGATACAACCTTAGCCATTTGGAAAAATAAGTGACTGAGGAAGTTAGAAAGAACCATGGACATGATATGGTGCAATATTTATCCAAAGGAGAAAGCCAAATTATCAATACAATAAAGCAGCTCTAAAGGTGTCTGAAGTGAAATACAGATAAAGGCACCCAGATATGGAAAATTTCACAATACAAAAAATAAGATAGCAAAGTGGGGGGGGGGGGCACAGAAAAGAAAATGAGTAAAGTAGAAGGTATACAAATAGAAGCTGAAGTTATGGAATACCTGTGAAGTGAAGGATTAAGTGTAGAAAATTTAACACAGGTTATATCACAGCATGATTAAACGAGTCCCCAAAAGGAGAAACAGGTAGACCAGGAGTCATCTGAAGAAGAAATATGGACATGAGATAGAAAAAGAGATTGAATATAGTGCAATATTTATGCAAAACAGAAAGCAAAACTGATAAATACAAAAAAAAAGCTTTGCCACAGACATTTGAAGAGAAATACATGCAAAGGCATCCAGATATGGAAACATTTATAATACAAGAAATAAGAAAACAATGGTGTAAACTGGAATTAGTATTGGAGAAGTTAAAGAAATAGAAACTGAAGTTACAGATTACCTGTGAAGTGAAAGATTTAGGGTACAAAATCCAGCTCTGGTAATGACACAGCATGATAGAACAATGCATCCACAGATTAATAAGAAACAGGTGGAATGTGAAGCATCTGATTAGTTGCCACATGAAGATAATCTGGAACCTTCAGTGGGAAGCCAGTGCGCAAGTTCCACTGCAGTAGAACAGCAATGGAAGGAGCCAGAAAAAATGGCAACTCAGATATGGTTAATGTTGTGGAGTGATAGGCCAGTGAGTTCCTATATGAAAGAGCAGCAGATGACACAGGATGGAAATGAAGAGAATATATCCTAGGAAGATGTTCTGGAGGGTCTATATCAGTTTATCAAACTCTTATTTTAGTGAATACCTACCTTTTTGTCAAACATTTTTGAGCAAAACCCATATTAATCAAATGATCTATTTGTTGACATGCCCTTCGTCGAAAAGTTTTTGATAGCCATCTCAAAAGTATATGACGTTTGATGTCACTAAGTAAATGCAGAACCCAGAACCATTGTATCATTAAAGTAGCTGTTTAAAAGATTAGAAATTACTTTACCAATACAACACATTCAACTTGTGAAAAGGTATATTATATTATACAGTATTTTCAAACATTTGTTATATGTAGAAGAATACTTTGTGAATTTAATTTGTATGTGCCAGTATGTATATAAGCATCACCCACTAAAAACAGTCTGAGCTTAAGGCGTTCTGCAAGTGAAAGCTATGGATGGAACATCAGGCAATATAACAGACATAATAGGGAACCTGTATGACAGACTTAATTCTCAAAGAAATAGAGACATGTTACACATAGATGGTTATTTGTATAATTTGGAGAAGATAGTAAATGAATGGAAATATTGGTGTTGCCGGTTGAAAATGCCTGCTAAATGTAACGGTAGAGGAGTATCAAAGTCAGTAGAGGAAAAGAAGCAATTGTTAAAGACAGCTGTTCATAATGATGCTCCTGACCCCTCAGAGGTAGAAAGGTATATAGCCTGTAATACACTAAAAGAAATTGTTATGCTGTCAAGAGATATTCCTGCAATTGTGGTTGATGATGTTGCTAGCACTTCAACGGAAAGTACTGTGAGCTTCATAACTAGAAGGTTGATGTTATAGCAAGTAAACAGAGCTAGGCATAAAAATATTTTGAATAAAAGTTCATCGAGCAGTACCTTTACTAAAATTTGCATGACTGCTTGTCAGTTGAAAGACAGTTTGTTCAAAAGTGTAAAGTGAATATACATACTAAATTGCATGTATTAGTATTTTCTACCAAAGAGAATTTAATAAATTTATGTCTACATCCGATTTGCTTTATGGATGTTGTTTGCTTAACAAAAGGTAGGCTGTGTAGGCAATTGTATAACATTCATGGATTACTTATTTGTGGAGAAAATAGGAAATGTATACTGTTAGTGTATTGTCTAATGACTAAAAAGTCATTCAAAGCTTACAACTACATGAGGGAATGTACATTTGAACTGTGACTAAGTTTCACTAGACTGCAATGTTAAGTACTTATTATGTGATTTCGAACTTGTTGCAATTAAAAGCATTAATACCAACTTTGCAGATGTGTCTTGTAAAGGTTGCCTATTTCACTTTTCACAAAATGTTTCGAATAAACTTCAAGCTTTACATTTGTCTACTTTGTATTGGACAAATACTCAGCTTCAGTTGTCTGTGAAGTAACTGATGGCATTATCATTTATAAAAGAATGTAAAGTACTGCCTGCATACCAAGATTTGCTTAAAACATTTCCTGTTGAAGGGAAAGAATTATTGAACTACTTTTCAGACACTTATTTACTTGGACGTCCACGTAAACAGTATACTCGCATGTCTGCCTTCAAGGCTTCCACCAATGTTTCCTATACAATTCTGGAATGTGTCATCCTTAAATAAGTTGTGTTTACCATGAACTCAAAATTATGTGGAGGGTGGCATAGGAGGATTCGGTGTCTTCTTGGTAGAAGAATATCTGACATTCCTACTGTGCTATCTATTTTGATTAAGGGGCAGAATCATGTTAATGAAATGCATTTACAGCTGTTGACAGAATATCTGGGATCTTCTAAAAAATGGAAAGTTATGGAGAGGCAACATCATTTGCAACATATTTTACAAAACAGAGAACAGTATGATACTCAATCCTTCCTGAAAGCAGTAGCTCTCATGTTAAAGGTGTAATTCACTTAAGAAGTAAAGGCTGTAAATAGATTTTATGTTTATTTGAGGATCAGTTATGACTTGAAGCAGATATGACACTTTAGTCCATGTTAATTTGCGTGCATTGAAACACCTATTTTTACTTTATGAGTTAACGGCCATCACTTGTTATTAAGTGGACTATAGGAAAAGCACCTTATTTTTATTTGGTGAATGCATGCCTCTTTGGAGCATTGCAGAAGATAATTCAGAAGTAAGAGTATCATTCTGTGAAATTTTATTATGTTTAGTTGCTGACTACAACCTTCATTGGAGCAGTACATGGTATAATTGAGTTGTAATACTATCATTTTGTACAAGGTTAAAGAGACTGCTATTATTTCATGATTTTCCAGTGATCAGACATGTCTATGTACGTTCTGTGCATTTCTAAGTGTGTTTCTTTGGACAGTTATTGCAGCATTACAGCAAGACATGCGTGATTTAAAATTGGAATAAAATATTGTTTAGTACGGCTTCAATATAAATGACAGAGTTTGTTTTGAAAATAAGTACTAAGTTTGATTAATACAGGATTTACTTATGAAAGATTAGACCATTGTTTTCTATGGGGGGGTAATTCAATAATGGTTACATGGAGCTAATCTCGGTGTAAGCATAGCAGCGTGGCTCGAACACGGAGATTGAAGGTGGAGCAATCCAGGAAGTAAGTTTGGGGGCGTGCACAAGCCTCCCAGCACTATGCTGACATGCACGCAATCGCGGGATGTAAATCACCTCATTTGCTGGTGAAAACCATGCAAATGAGGTGATTTACTGATCCAAGAAGCAGACAGGCATCTGTGCAGGAGCTGTGTCTGCAGTAGAAATGTATGCAGTTAGTAACTGTGTACCGGACTGCAAAATAAAAAAAAAATGGGGCAGTGACAACTAAATGTAAACTATGTATTAGGTCCATTAGGCATGTCAATGGCCAAAACTGTGTCCATTGGCATGTAAAACTGTTGCAAAATGTGCAAAATAAAATTTTAGCACATATGAGATGTTTAAGCAAAGCGCAGTGGCGAGCAAACATGCGATCTTGCAAAACATAAAATTAAAATAGTGAAAAGGCAATATGAAAGGTAAAATGAAATTTACCATTATACTGGCTGGCATGCAGACTCATAACAATGGCAGGTAACAGTGGTTGCTAAGGACATAGGCTCTGGTGTAGTGGAGTAACTTGGGTATATGCAATTAGGTGTATGTAAATGAGCTAAGTTTATTGAACAGCAAAATGGGCCACCGTGCCTGCAGATACCTAACTGTGTAAGGGCAATAACATGGTAGTGTAGGCAGAAGAGGCAGCTGACATGACAATTGGGTGTGTCATGCTTTGTGTAAGCACATTGGAGCTCAGTGACTTCTGTTTGTGCTCAGCTAAGCACAGCTAACCAAGGGGTTGTGTCTGAGGCTGCTTAGTTGTGCTTAGCTAGTTGAAGGAAAGCTAAGCATGCTCGTGTACAGGGGAGGGTCAGATCTGCTTAGAAGTGTTTACACTTGAGCGCGGGTTTGCCCAGTGTGCTGTGGGGCTTAAAACTACAGGAAATAGAAAATAAATAAATAAATGGAAACACCTCTACAACAGACAATCAACTATAAACAAATAATAATGCCTCTGGCACTCAGACTGACCCATTCAAACCCCTCAGTAATGTAGCTGGCAGGTGGAATGCATCATAGTCAGCCAATCACACTGGCTGCATCTGCAGCACACCAATATAAAGTATGCAAACATCCTTCAACCTGATTTTCCCCATACACTCTACACCACTGGAGTACACACTTGGGAATTTTAACTGACAAAATGATTGGGGCTGCTACTAGTTTATTACATCGCTATGTGCTACAGACTAAGGGTTGTGATGAGGATGATGCTGACAACTGTCCCAGACTGAGGAGAGTGTTAAGACCCAGAGTAACATTTCAGGGGCTACATGATTTGGAGATAGTAGAGCGCTACAGGGTGGACAGGGACATACTACAGTAACTCACCGAGCTCTGCTACCCTCACCTCAGACCCAGAGCCAACAGAGGGGAATCCATCCCAGTGGAAGGAAAGTTATATGTTGCCTTAAGAATACTAGCTACAGGTACTTTCCAAAGACCTACTGGGGACATCATGGGGGTTTCACAGGTCAATGATGTCAATGTTGGAGTCCCATACACAAGCCATAAAGAAATGTGCGGCAAAGGCTCACAAATAGGGGCACTGATGAAATATTCCTCTTACAAACTTATGCAGTGATATCACAGCAGGTCTTGCAGTTGCATTAAATCTCTGAAGGGTAAGAAGTCTGAAACTCAAATGTCTGTCATTACTTTCTAAGCTTTGGTCTTTAGTGATATGCCAGTATTCTCCAAGACAAGCACGATACTATGTTAAATGGAGCCAAAATATAAAGCAAACATCTGGACAGCCTGTGCAAATGTGTACAGTTGAGTGGTATGCCCCCCTCCCCCAACACACCCGTGTTCCCATAGAAATGCAGTAACATTTATGTTTGTAGGATAATAGCAGCAGAGTACACATTCCCAGGGCTGTCCCAATCAACTTGATAATGTGTTGCATGTCCACAATATGCAGGGGTCAATGAGTGATGTATATGCGTGGTTAATACTGTCAGAACGTAGGCAGCACTTACTCTTGGCTGTTGTGGCTTAGTGGTCTAAGTACAGTACTGTTTTTGACAGGGTCCATGTTTCAACACTTTCTGTGCCAAGTATTGTAGGTAGGAGTTGTACACACTGTCCATAAGTCAATATCCATTACTGCAGGAAAGCTGAGCAATTCGGGGACAGGGGACCACACATCTGGTCAGTGCACAGCTCAGAGTAACCTACCGAGTGCCTAGTAGGACAGCAGGTTTGCGAAAGTCAGTGTACTGCCAGGTTATAAGTGGCTGCCACCTTACTGTGTCAGTACTGACAACAAGTCACTGGGCACCATCCATACCTCTGGAATGACAGGTTGTCACAGAAGGACCACAAGTATGCCTCGTATATCTGTTCTGATTGTCATAACATTGGATTTGCCTGACAAACTATTTGCAAAGCAATAAAGGTTGATGTGAAAACATAAATGGCAGACAGTGGAAAAACAGACATCATACCCATAAGAAAAAGTAAGCTAATACAAAACCGGTCTCCCAACTGTCTATGTTTGGAAGAGCAATATTAAACCCTGTTCCCATGTGTGGGCCTGTATCTGACTGTCATATATGGGCCTGTCCAGATGTCAGTCTGTGATGGTTTGACAGCTAGAGCCAACATGTAGCCTTATAATAACATTGCAACACAAATCATCTGAAGACCACAGTAGATGTAGGGGTGCAATGATGGACAACCTGCTAAACAGGCTCACTCAGAGGTGTGAAGTCCATAAACCTGTATGTGTTGTAACAACTTCTACCCCACTCACACCAGAAATACAAATACATAACAGCAGCAACTGTCAACAAAGTCTGTGACTGGACTAAAGAAGGGCAAAGAGACACATATAAGGGGAAGGGGAACCACTGGCAAGACAAATGAAGAATGTGCACACCAGAACAAATCATGCAGTAACACAGGTTCTCTGGAGTGTATGGAGTCAGTAAACATCACCCACAACTACACAACACACACTCACATATGTGAAGGTTCTCAGCAAAACCAAACCCAAAGAAAGGACACCACTGAGACAAAAACACATGAGAACTCCACAAACCTCCACACCACAGACCATGCATAGTCCACACACCAGTGTCTCGCAACCACTAAGGCCTTACCATAAACCCAACATATTACTCATAGGAGACTCCATTGGGAGACACTCAGATATGTCTCTCACCAGGCTGGATAAGTAGAAAGTCATGGTTACTTGTTTGTCAGGTGCCAGAATCCACCATATCACACATGCACTCAAGTCTCTCCTCAACAGGTATTTTTATGACTCTCTCCTTGCCCATACTGGTGTGAACCACTTCAGACATACCTCCCTCGACTATAAGAAGGCAGACATGATTTAGCTTGCTGAATATGTGTCCCATGCAGATATGTCCCTAGGCTTAAGCATCATTCTACCGTCACCCAGAATGATGCCTCAATACAAACAGTAAATTATTGACATTAACAATTGGCTTACTTTCTGGTGTCATCCCACAGGGATTCAGTGCCTGACAGCCTGGGAACATATGATCGACAGACCACACTGCTTTGCTAGAGATGGCCTGCATATGTCTCACTTGGCCTTCAGGCTTCTGGTAAAGGCCCTTGCCTCCCCCATAGTGCTTTTTTAGGGAAAGTCATGTGGTCAATACTACCAACATAAAACTCTAAACTAAACACAAATTAAAGGTCATGCCACAAAATGCTAGGAGTCTAAACATGAAACTGCACTCATTGCAAGCATTCTTAATCCTGGAAGATTCTGACATGAGTGCAGTTACAGAAACCTGGGCCACAGCTGCAGAGAGCAACCCATCCTTACCTGGTCACTCATCCTATCACACAACCAGATCCCAAAATGTGGCCAGCAAAGCTAAAGGAGGTGGAGAATAAATATATATTAAACAGACACACGCCTCCAGGCTGGTCAAACAGTCTGACGCACATGAGGCACTCCAGGTGATGTTAACCATTGACAAGACCCCTATTAAAATTATACGTAACTACAGGCCCACATATTTGACTCAGGATGCACAGTCCACCTATCTGGACCTCTACAAATCTATCAAGATTCAACCCTTTACCCTGATCCTGGCTGACTTTAATTAACCAACCATAGATTGGAAAAACTACACATGCCAGAACAGGAATGCACAGAGATTCCCCCATGTTATCAATGCAAATTCCCTGGGACAGCTACTTGATACACCCTCAAGATGTGAAACATATATTGGACTTGGTAGTAACCAACATGATTACCCACTGCAGCACCCCTACAGTATCATCCTCCCTGGCAAGATCAGACAAAAAAGAGGTCACTTTCCATATCACCATCTCCCCTTTAGCTATGGTAAAAAGAAAAATTCTCCAAAGCTGATTACAACTACCTGAGAGATGGTATAAACAGCTGCACAGAACCGTTCCCCATTGTAGGAACAGGTACCAGCATCCAAATGTACACCAAAGTACTCTACGAGCATATACAGTTTATAGATGCATGGAATCAGGAATACCTGACAGGACAACATCATCCTCCACAAGGAAGAGTAAACCTGTCTGGTGGATAAACTATATAACAAAAAGAAAAAAATTGCTGTCCAGGATCAAGAAAGAGCAGGTGCCCAATGGGAAGTAATCGCTCCTTAGCCTGAACAAGCAAATAAGAGCACCAGTGAAATCCTGTAAAGGCAACTTTGAGTCCAATTTGCCCACATCTACTAGAGACAATCATAAGGCCTTCTTCACATATGTTCTCAGTCTCAAAAGAAGCACCCAGATCTGTTCAGAACTGGTGGTCAAGGACACCACTTACACAAATGCTGTATATGTAGCCAACTTACTGGCTGACAGATTTAGTGAAAACTTCACCCCTCTCTCCCCCCATCAGTAAATCAGGATATCCTCAGTACCTCCCCCCACCCCTTATCTCTAGAGAAGAGGTTATCACTGTCCTCTCAAAAGCAAAAAAGACAGCCTCCATGGGACCCGGCAACATCCCAGGCTGCATTCTACATGAACTCAGGCATGAACTTGCAGCCCCATTAGGCATACTAGTCAACCAAAGCCTGAGTACCAGCTTTGTCCCAGCTGAGTAGAGGGCAGCCACTGTCATCCCTTTACACAAAGGTGGAGCATCCACCGATTCATGAAATTATAGACACATCAGCCTAACTAGACTGATCTGCAAGTTCATGCAATGGATTATCATGGACCTCAGTAACAGGGATATTGGCAAACTCCAAATACTCGGCCACACTCAGTTTGGCCTTGTCAAAGGGAGGTATGTCTGTTAAATCTGGTACACTTCTTTGAGACGGCCATCAAAGCCATGGATGAGGGAAAGATGGTGCACACCACCCACCTTGACTTGGCCAAAGACTTCAACACTATTCCCCACTTGGCTATAGTAGATGAAGTCTGTCAACTAGGTATCAATCCATATGTTACCAGATGGGTAGCAAACTGGCTCACTGATAGAACCCACCTAATCATAATAGGGGGTATCCAGCTCAAGCAGTACACCTGTAATGAGCGGTGTTCCCCAGGGATCAGTCTTGGGGCCTCTGTTATACAGGATATACTTCTCTGAGACACAGGCCAAAACCAGTGGCCTAAGGCTGATCAAGTTTGCAGCTGACTGTAAGCTGGGCACAGTCATCAATTCCTCAAGTGATGTAGATGTCCTCCACGAGGGTCTCACACAAACAAATGACTGGTGCCAGAAACATGGCCTCAAGCTAAACACCAAAAAATGCATCATCACCCCCTTTGGGGAGAGTGATGTCCCCACATATTATCACATTAACAACAATGTCCTACATACACAATCAGTAGTGAGGGATTTGGTCACCCAGGTTGATAGCAACCTGACGTCTTACCACCATGTTGCTACCATTGTACAGAAAGCTTTCTACGTGGCCCACCTCATAAGTAAAGGTATCTCATCCAGGGACAAAGACGTGATAACATCCATGTATTCTACCATTATTAGGCCAATTATTGAGTACAACGCCCCCTTCAGAATGTACCTCACAAAGAACATGCAGCAGCTGGAGAGACCACAGAGATTCCTCACCTGGAGAATCCAGGGCCTCAAACACCTACCCTACACAGATAGACTAAAAGCACTGTCCCTCTACTCAGTTTCATACAGACTCATCAAAGTTGACCTCTGTCTGGCATACAAAGCAATCCAGAACTTGCCTTGATGGAACTGCTGCATATCTGGAAGTCATGCTCCACTCGAGCAACCTGTAGGTGCAGCATGAACCAGTTCTGTGATATCAATAGGACTTGGCATGACAGATATGTATCCCACAGACTCCCTCATCTGTGGAATGTACTCCCTGTCCATGTCAAGCAGAGTACCTTGATAGCCCTTTTGAAGTGCACCCCAGATAACTGGATGAGAAGCAGAAAATACACTCCAGGATTCCACCTATGTCCCTGCTAGACAGAGGCTCTGGGTGCTGACATGTCTAAACATGGGCTACACTCTTATTTGCTAGGCTTATAAGGGCCACAGGGCCAATAGCCTAGTAACCTCCTATGAACCTATGAACCTATAAACAAATGTCTGTCAGCGGTTCACCACATTACTCTATACTGCTCATCCACTGACATACCAGGAAATCACAGTGCTATGTAGAATATACCACACATACTATGGAAAGCTCTGCTCAGTCCAATGCACTCTGTACCCACACCAGGATATGACTTTTCAGTTAATAAGGATACCACACAACCAGGAGATCCCCAGCCAGTATATCACTGAGGTGCTGGACTGTTTACACAGCTTTATCAGCCAATTGGCTGTAGCCTGTAGCAGACAAAACCCTGAACCAGAGTACAGCTATCTCTGGAATGGACTCCCACTTTTACTGTAGAAGAATATACTGGGCATGCTCCTACACTTAGACAATTACAGCCCATGTCTAAACCCGCATCGGACTATAAAACTGTATTGTGCATATATGTCTTTGCATACAGACAGCTATGTACAGCTTAACTGTCTCTCCCCATGCTCATCACACGGGATTACCCTTAGCTATCTGTAGGTGGCCCATATGTCATATAACTGCATTTTTTGAGTGAGATACGCATACATATATATGGGCAACATATACAAATATATCAATCATACACAGGCAGACACAGGGGGGGAGAGAGAGAGAGAGAGAGACAGATAGTGACAGAGAGAGGGGGAGACAGACAGAAAGAGCGTCATAGAGAGAAAGACACCCTGAAAGGCATAGCGTGATGTTCTGCTGCAGGCAACTGCACACCAGTTGTAACCAGTGGCATGTGCCAGTATGAAGGTGAGCTCCATTGTGTAATAATAGTGAGGTAGGGGTTGTAATCTGACATTATCATACACCTTTGTGAGTGTGTGTGTGTGTGTGTGTGTGTGTGTGTGTGTGTGTGTGTGTGTGTGTGTGTGTGTGTGTGTGTGTGAGAGAGAGAGAGAGAGACACACATATCCTTGTGTGCATGTTGGTTATGCCATTTTGAGGCCTGTTCCATCCAGTCCACTTACCATTGTTCTACTTTACAAGGTCTGCTGATGTTATTCACCTTAGAAGTTCCTTTAGGCCTTGTGGAGTGTGCGATAATTACGTAACACTATAGTACATGTAACTAATCTAATCTCAACACTGGTAACTGAGATACCATGTGTGTGTGTGTGTGTGTGTGTGTGTGTGTGTGTGTGTGTGTGTGTGTGTGTGTGTGTGTGTGTGTGTGTGTGTGTTGATGATATGATTTTGAGGCCTGTTCCACCCTGGTGCCACCCCCATTGCATCACTTTACAGGACCTGTTCATGTCATCAACCTTAGATCCACTGTTAGACACTTTCTAGACATATAAGCTCCATGGTGCATGTGATAAGTGGACAGCACTATAGTATATACAAGTAGGTAGGTAGGGGGTTAAATCTCATTACAGCCAGCTATACTACTGTATATGTGTTTGTTTGTGAAGCATATCTCTGTGGCTGCTGTGTGTGTAGGTTATACCATTGTAAAGTTGTTGTCCCCATCCTATGCCATTACTTTAAAGAGCCTGTTGATTTCATCCACCTTACATGCACCATGTTAAACTCTACAGGCCATACCAGTCATCTGTACAGGCGTATTCAGAATATCCAGATTTTTACAACATATATGTGGTCCATGTCTCCTAACAATGGGGTTTTATGAGAAATCATTGGCAAATATGTGACAGTTGTCATAGTCAAAGACATGTCAGCTTCTGACTTTATACCCATCTGAAACATCATGCTGATGCAAAGTCTGTGACCCTATCACTTCTCCAGGTTTGTAAGAGCAATATGTGAGAACAGTCACTATTATGGGTGGTTTATCCCTCCATCCATGAAGGCATTCCCAAGATTAATTGGTGTAAGAGGTTATGAGTTATGTCCCTGGCATATAATGTCCGTGGTGCATGCAATATATACGTAGCACTATAGTACATACAAGTCGATAGGTAGGGGTTCTAATCTGACAATTGCCAACTGTGTGAGTGTATGTACTTTTGTATGCATACCCTCTGTGGTTGTCTTTCCTATGTGTATGCAATGGTTATACCATATTGTGTGCCTGTTCCACCCCGCTAACTCACCCATTGCCAACCTAGTCACAGCCCCTACAGATGTTATCCAACTTACAAGCACATTACACATTTTCTAACACAAAGGCACTGTGGTACATGCAATAGTCATGTCAGTCTGTATTGTACATAACTAGATATGTAGGTCATCTAATCGGAAATGTGTCAACTCTGTGTGCACGTGTGTTTCAATGTATGCCCCTATGCAGCAGTGTGTGTGTGTGTGTGTTTTAGATGGGTCAACTATGTTAAGGGCCTGTGAAGCCCCCATTGGCAATCCTGACAGCCCCTGCAATTGTCACCCACTTGAACAGTAGTGGCTGACACTGCAACACTATAGTAGCTCTGTGGTGCTTCTGTTGTGTATATAGCAGTATCGTTTGTACAAAGAGGCAGGTAGAGGATCTACTATCAGCAAGGGCAGGTCATGAGTGTGTGTGTGTGTGTGTGTGTGTGTGTGTGTGTGTGTGTGTGTGTGTGTGTGTGTGTGTGTGTGTGTGTGTGTATCCCCTTGCAGCTGTCTGTGTTACAGCCACCAGTATACCTCTCAACTCCTCACAGAAAGACATCTGGTTAAAGACGTATGGAAAAGTGGGGCAAAGACCTAACATTTTGCACAACCATCACATATCACTGTGACATGCGTGGAAAGTAAATACCAGAACAGGGTGTACATTTCAATGCACTTTCTAAAGGGTATATTTTGTTACATGACAATATCCATCATTAATCTGTAATGTTAGTCTGTCATGATTTCCCAACATTTTGTCAGAAAACCACAATGTTATGACAGATGGAAAGAAAATATGTGTCAAACATTAGGGCAATCTGCAGGCCTATGCAGAGATCCTAGGTATGGCCACCATCTGTACCACCCTGCAGGCTGCAGTCTATGTTTGGAAAGGTGTGACCTGTGACAACAACTGAAACAATAAAGAGGTCCCAAGAACAAACATTTCATACAGTTGTCTACTGATTGCATAGAGCGGTTATTGCACATCAAAAATACCTTAATGTTATGGCAAATAGCATAAGCTAAGGTAATGTCTCACAATTAAGGTGTTGTAGTAGCAAACCAAAGGAAGTCCTGTGTGTTGCACTTGCCATGGGTATGGTATGTCTTGCTAGCTGTTACATTACTACAATACATGTCCCACAGTCTATATTTGATAAGGTGGTAACCACAGTCTGTGTCACCTATGTGAGTGTAATATGTAGACATGTGAAGACCTGATGACTTCCTGTTGCCCCAATAACAAACATGTATATAGGCATGAATGCTAACTGCCACTAGCCACATATGTAATTACAGCCTAAGGCTGTGTCAACTCTAGGTATTGTGTAGTCTGTCATTGAGCCACAAACTGCTGTCAACACACTGCAATGAGCCATACACTGAGTATGGAATGGTGTCAAGGTCCTGTCCTCAAGCTGAATGCAGACTACAGTGTCAGCATGCCATATGGCAAGGACATGCCCCCAGTTTTTACCACATCAGCACCAACCCCATAAACACATGGACTGCAATGACAGACATGGGTACTCAGAATGGCAACAATGTTGCATGCAGGCAATAAGTAGTGGCAGTGGTCAGGAATTGCTTCATAGGATCATAGGAGGTTACTAGGCTAATGTCCCTGGGGCCTTTACAAGCCTAGTCAAGAGTTTAGCCCCCAAAAGAAACCTCATTCAGCACCTGTTGCCCCTGTCAGTGAGGGACACAGGTGGAACCCCAGGGACAAATTTATGGTTTCCCATCCACTTATCAAAGTTGCACTTGAAAAGGGTCAGCGAAGTGCTTTGTTTGACATGTATGGGAAGTCTATTCCAGAGACAGGGCAGCCTCTGGGAGACCAACCTGTCCCTCCAGCAGGTTAATGTCACATATTAGGTTTAGGCCTTTTGAGTGGGTAGTGCATGAGGAGTTTGATTTTCAGATATGGAGCATCTCTAGTAGGGTAGGGTCCAAGATTGCCTTGTAGGTGAGACATAGATCACCTCTGAGCAATCTGTACAATACCGTGTAGAGTGATAGTGATTTAAGCCTGTCCACATAGGACAGGTGTTGGAGGCCATGGATTCACTTTGTGAAGTATTTCAGTGGCCTTTCCAGTTGGTGCAGATGTTTGCCCAAATAGGGCGTTATACTCAATTATTGGTCTAATGAAGGAGGAGTACAGAGAGGTAATAACCTCTTTTTTTTCTGGATGCAATCCCTTTACTTATGAGATGAACCAAGTAAAAGGCTTTTCTGACCACTGCCGCTACATGATGGTCGAATGTGAGGTTGTTATCAACATGAGAGGCTAGGTCTCTCACCACAGGTTGTGTGCTTAGGGGAATGCCATTGATGTGGTAATCAGTAGGGGGTCATGTTTTTGCCAAATGGTATGATGATACTTTTTTTGCATTTAGCTTGAGGCCATGACTTTGGCATCAGTCATTAGTTGCTGTGAGACCCTCTTGTAGTATGTTAACAACATTTGGGGAGTCAATGGCAGCACCCAACTTACAGTCATCAGCAAACTTGGTCAGCCACAGGCCTTTTGTCTTTGCCTGTACCTCCAAGAAATAGATGCCAAACAGCAGGTGTCCCAGGACAGATCCATGGGGAACTCCATGACAGGTCTGCTATCAGAGGTGGAGGTGCCTATTTTGACTTTGAGGGTCCTGTTGATGAGCCAGTTGGCCACCCCCCTGAAGAGATAGGGATTTAGATCACATTGTGTTAGCTTTCCGATGATGCCCGAGTGGGGGATTGTGTCAAAGGCCTTGGCCATGCCAAGGTAAGCTGTATGTATTGACTTTTCCTCATCCAAGACCTTGGTGACAGTCTCAAAGAAGTTGATCACGTTCAACAGGCAAGATCTGCCCTTGATGAGTCCACACTGGGTGGGGTCAAGTGCATGGAGATTGCCTATGTCCTTGTTTATGAGATCCATAATAATATGCTCCATGGTTTTATAGATCAGACATGTCAAGCTAATGGGGCAATACTTTCCAGGGTCAGTAGTGACACCACCTTTGTGCAAGGGGATGACAATGGTGGTTCTCCACTCTGCTGGAATGAAGCCAGTACTTAGGCTGTGGTTGAATAGGGTGCTCAATGGCAAGGCCAGTTCTTGCCGGAGATGGTGCAGAATACATCCTGGGATGCTATCAGGTCCAATGGAAGCTGTGTTTTCTGCCTTGGATAGGGCCTGTAACACTTGATCTATGGAGATGTGAAGTGTGGGACAAGTATCGGGGATGTTGAAAGGGCCTTTGAGGGGGGACAGAGAGGTGAAGTTTGCACTGAACCTATCTGCTATCAGGTTGGCTAAGTCAACAAGATCAGTGTGTATGATACTGTTAAGTACTAATTCAGAACAAACCTGGGTTTTGCCACAGAGGTGCCTGACGTAACTGAAGAAGACTTTATGTGGTTCACCAAGGGACCTTATCCAGACAAAAGATGGACTTTAGGGGGCGCTCCAGCAGCAGGGGACCGAGAAAACGCAAATATTCCGAGGAGCGGAATGTGCCCAACAGGAAGACCAGATATTGACTCTGGTTTTCAATTTTTCTAGCTACAGTGTTGATACAGCTATGCATAGCCTCCTTAATAGAGGGCTTACGTTCATTCCTGCGGCTAGATCATCCCTAGAGGATACCCTGTTAGACTTAAGACTATTTTGTAGGCGAGTTTGCCTTAAGTTATTGTTTGCTGATGAGGAGAAGAGTAACAACAGGACTGAACCATTTGCCATGTTCAAAAACAGAAGCACCTTTTCACCCCCGACACATCCGATGGTGTAATGTTTTCTAGATATGTGTGAAAAAGATCTCTATGCATTGTTTTCTGTAACATGTAACAAAAAAGGGAGATTTTATAATCTCAACAGAGATGAAATTCATGCTTTGGCTAGATTGAAGAGTGATGACAAGTTGGTTATGAAACCTGCTGACAAAGGGGGGGGGGTGTAGTGTTGATGGATTCAGATGAATATGTGAAGTGTATGAGGGGGTTGCTATCAGATAAAACGACCTATATACACATCTCTATCCAGCAGGTCTCCACCATTATACAAACAGTTAAAGACAACATTTATGATCTCTTGCTATGTAGACAAATCAGTTTAGAAATATATGAATACCTATTAAAATCTGATCCAGTTATTCCCATTCTAAAAGGTCTTCCTAAGGTTCACAAGGAGGTATGGCCCATTCCAATGAGACCGATTGTAGCAGGGGAAGGTTGGGTAACTGCCCATATATCGACCTTCTTAGAGAGCCTTTTACGTCCAGTAGTGAATAATTGCTGCACCGTCCTCAAGGATACTTACCAACTACTAGAGAGCCTTAAGGACATACATCTGGAAATGAGGAATACAGGTTATCTTCTTATAACCATGGATGTAGAAAAGTTCTTTACCTCGATCCCTAATGATATAGGGATACAGTATATCAGGGAGTTATTGCACAAGGAAACCCATTTTTCCAATGATAGGATTATATTGGTCACTCAGTTGTTGGATATAGTACTGAACAACAACGTTTTTATATTTAGGGATGGATATTTCCTACAGGCATGGGGGGTAGCCATGGGCACCCCCTGTGCCAATACTTATGCTAACCTGGTAGTATACTGGTGGGAAAAGTTGTTTTTGTTCACCCATGAGTCTTCAAGGTTCATAAGATATTACAAACGGTTTGTAGATGACATACTTATAATCTGGGAAGGTTCAGCTGATAGTTTTCACAGCTTCCTGAGACATCTACAAACCACTACTGATTTTTTAAGATTCACTGTAGAGAGCTCACATCAGCAAGTCAATTTTCTGGACGTCACATTAAGATTGACAGATGAAGGAAAAATTGTAACCACACTTTATAGGAAAACTGTCTGGAAAAATGCGTTGTTAGCACTAGACAGTATGCATCCAGCCTATACCTTTCGGGGTATAGTAACAAGCCAATTTACTAGAGTGTCCAGACTCTGTCAAAATAAAGATGACCTTTTTAAGGAGGCCAATAACATGGAGCTCCTGTTTAGAGATAGGGGCTATGACATGAATATGGTGAGGAGAATAAGGCAAGAGATCATTGGAGACATTGAGTATGTTACTAATGATAAATTGTTTACATCGAGTGGGTATAGGAAAAAAGCAACCCCTGGTTCCACCTTTTATGGTAATAGAATATGCTATGTCATCAAATATACTAATGAAGTGGAGAGTATCAGGAAAGTAATCAGGAAGAACTGGAATGTCCTTACAGTGAATAAACAGATCAGAGATATAGTAGGTCCTACACCTAATTTTTGTTACAAGAATAGTGACAATCTCAAGAAGCAACTTTGTAATGATCAACATATCACCAATGTGAGTAAATCTACTTGTTTATTACTGGGAGACATAGTAAGTAAAGGGACATACCCTTGTCTACATTGTCCTAGATGTAATAACCTAAGTAAGATACAGGTCTATCAACATCCCAATATGAATGTTGTCTTTAGACCTAAACATTATGCTGACTGCAACACAAAAAATGTGATATATCTGGCCACCTGCTCCCTTTGTACAGCATTTTATATAGGTTTAACTAAGAGAAGGTTGAGAGACCGTATTTATGATCACTTATATGAAATCCGGAAACAAGAAGAAACTAATGCACTAGCCAGGCATGTTAAGGAAAATCACTCTCACTTCTTTAAGTTTAGAGTCCTACAGGTGATTGTACCTACTTTAAGAGGGGGTAGTATTGAGAACACGTTGGCCAAAGCTGAGTTGCATTGGATCCTGAAATTAGCGGCACACCTTCCACCAGGGTTAAATAACTCCATTTCTCTGAAACCTGTGTTGGCAGAACGCAGATAGCGTTTATTGATTTTCAGGGCTATGACCTTTTTATAGTTCATAACTTATATAGTAATACCAGGCAAATATGGTCTTCACAAGTATGTATGGGTGTATATTGTTTTATTTTGTGCTAATGATTTCATTTATTTTACGTTTTGTATAATGTATACCCTAATTATTATATGTTGTAGTATATAATATTATACATGCCCACTTAGATTATAATGAGTAATGTATTAAGTGTTACAGTGTGTATATTGCCTTTTTTCAAAAGGCATATGCAATGAATTATGTTATTTGAAAAATAATGGCTTAGGCTTTTAATAGATAAGGTAACTCTACTTTAACATAGATTAAGAATTTTGTGATTCACAGTTATGTTTTTTTGCATTTTAATAATTTCGTCTAGTTCATTATATTTAAATATGAGATTTTTTACATATAAATTTTATATATAAAGTCTTGTTTGGTAGTTAATGTATATAGTGATGATGTATATCCAATATACATATATACATATAGTAGTCATGAAGTATTAGTTTTTAAATATAATAGCTCCATTTATATGGTTGACGCATTGAGAACTGCCATCAGTTCTCGAGCGTCACCTGAATTGCTATGCTGTATAAGATTGAATATATGCATTCTCTGATGATTGATGATGTTTTGGATGAAGTGCCGCTAATTAGCATTCATTCTATAGATCAAAGTTTTGGCACTAGGACCAGGGAGATTACCTACTAACTTCCTGAGATACTCTATCAGAGCTTTAAGAACATGTGACACTATTTGCGTATAGAAGCAGGGACTAGTTTTAAAGCGAACGTCACAGTGTTGATGTTTGTATATGGAGTTTACTTTTTTGAAGAAAACTGTGGGCTAAGAGCTTGTTTTTTCTATCAAGCTCCTTGCGACTATGGCGCAGTTTCAATATAGATGGATATATTCAAGCTACAGGCACATGTTGTTCAGCGATGGAGTGCAATTTGTAAGTAATGTACCGAGAGCTACTGGTATTATATGTAAGAGGCGAGCGGCAATATTTAAAAGCACTAGTATTTCCTCTAGTGGTCTTAACAGATATTTGTTTGTCTGATTGATGCTTAAAACATCGAAGCATTATTGAAACTTTGCAAGTTTTGTTGTCTTTAAAATGTTTAAAGTGTTATGCATTATATGATTTCCAGTGGACTGAAAAGGAAATGTAATGAGTTTTATTTTGACCTGAACTAATTTCTATCTATGATGATTATTAATTGATTCAGGTGATAATGAGTGGTTGAATTAATGAGCCCGCCAAAATGTTAGGTATATATATTTGTTAATTGTTTTGAGTTATTGTATCTGATGAAGCATAGCTAGACTATGCGAAAGCGCTCATTCCGTGTTATGAAATAAATGATTTTTTACATTTTTACTGTGACTATCTTTGGATTTTATCATGGCTAACATTGGACTTTATTCGCATTGATGATATTGTTCGTGGTGACTGTTCTCATCCCTTAGCATTCACTATTTTGCCACAGAGGTGCCTGACGTAACTGAAGAAGACTTTATATGGTTCACCAAGGGACCTTATCCAGACAAAAGATGGACTTTATTCAGTTAGTACAACAACACATTAGCAGCATGGCCAGTCTGCTATGCACCTATGCAGACATCTGTAGATACTGTAAAGGCTATGTCAACATCCACAAAGGTCAGCCAATGCTCTCAACACCTGTTCCACGCAGACAACCTGTACTCTGCTGTGTACTGTGCCCCACTGATTACTGGTCAGTTGTCCACAGGAGTCTGTGGCATGTCAAAATGGAAATGTTGTGCTTAGCCCTTCAACAGCTGCCACATGTATGAGAGTATAACTCTGTGTGGATTACCAGCACAAGAGGCTTGATTTGCATATTAGATAGCAGAAACACATGCTGGAGAGTCAGGTTTGGCTACCAAAGGCTGCCCTGTGTCAGGACTACACTCCCCAAACATGTCAAACACAGTACCATGCATCAACTGCATCAAGTTTGCGTGGATGTAAAAAAAAATACATCTGTCTCTGTGGTTCAACCTGCGCCCAGCAATGGCAGGGGCAACAGGTGCTGATTGATGATTCTGTTCAGGATAAAGTAATGGCTAGGCTTGTGAGGAACCCAAGGCCAGTACTCTAGTAACCTCCTCTGTATCTATAAACCTGTGGTCCTACAGAACACCAAGGTGACATGCATGAAAGCTAGCTGACTGTGTCAAGGGGTATGCATGCAAGGTTACACTGTCTGTCCCCATTGTCCCTCACACATTGTTGCATGCATACACACCAAGGTAAGCATGTACATATACAGCCGTACCTTGGCGATGAAAAGGTCACTGTGTTTCTACTCTGCCATACTCGGCTTTAGTAATGTTAGCAGCTCCCCAGGCTGTACACACATAGACACCTGGAATATAAACAGAATAAGGTATGTGAGACAACAGTCAGTCAGCAGTACTAACAGCAATAATGCATCATGGCAGAGAGGTACATACACTTCAATGTGTACCCATGACAATTGTGAGCAGACAGCACCTTACACAGCATAACATTACTACACTACACACTGGCATTACCTGTACTATATTCACCTTGTGCATCAGACACATATTAGCATGTCCCTGGAGCAATGGTATGGATAACAGGGATGTGGCACAGGTATCATCACATGCACAGGGTGCAGTGTGAGGTTGCCAATGGCCTAGGCTGGGCCATACAGTTGACATCATGTGTGTGTGTGTCTGGAGGTGTGGTGTTCAGCTAGGCCATGGAGAGGAGCTGTGTGTGTCTGGTGGTGACCTGCATGTGATAGTGATGTGTGAGTGTGTGTATGCACACAGTACAGCCATGTGCTAGCCCTACACAGGAGTATGTTAAACAGCCGTGGACCGTACATGGCAGGATGTCCAATTCACCTTCTCTGGCCATGGACACAGGAACTGGTTCTGCCAGGAGTGTCACTGGCACCACCAGGTCCAAGGCCAGATGTGGTACTACTCCTTGATGGTGACTGGTGTCTGCTGGATCTGTGTCCCTCACATTACTAGCCATGACCACGTGCCCATGGCCCACTATGTTGTGATGTGGACAGCACCCTCCCTTCAGTAGTGCTGCTGGTACTGCCACTATGGGAGTGTGAATGTGCATGGCCACATGGGCTCTCACCTTATGTTGTTGCTGACCTACATCCACGTGTCCAATGCCCTACTCCCACCACATGCTCAAGCACAGACATTGCACGGTTGAGCACTGACAATGTCTCACCCCACCATCTAGCCACAACATCAGCAAAATGACATACAGCATTATCAATGCCTTGGAGGTTGTCACGCATGGCAGGAAGTGTTGGCATCCATAACTCTGAGCATCCATTAGGTGTACCATTCGCAACGTGCCTGCACCTCCATGATGGACCAAAACATGGGTTGGGTGACACCTGCTTTGACACCTCTGACAGGGGCTGGATGGGCAGCACTCCTCCTTCAAGCATCCCTGTCAATCTGCTTGTGTGGGACCTCACCAGCTCCCTGGCTATGGCTACTGTCAACAGTCACAGATGCCATAGTCATGACACTAGCCTGTTTGATGCCACCACCATCTGACTGTCCAATATCTGTGGCTGTTGGGGGGCTAGGTATGTGTGGGCATACTGACTGTGTGCAGGGACATTGTGGCTGGAAGTGGGATGTCAACCAGTGGTATAGATTCAGCCCCCAACAACCTCACCTGTGCCTCACTATGACCACCATCATCATCAGAGTCCATTGAGACATTGACATCAGGCTGTGTGGAGAGAGACCCCAATCCCCATGTTCACCTGTGAGGGGAAGACAACAAATGCGAATTACTACCTACACTATAATGTTTGCTGATCCACACACACACACACACACACACACACACACACACACACACACACATGCATGCACATATACAGGTGAGGTGCCACAAAGGCATTATACAGACCACACTTTCTGAATGATGACAGGCATGACACACAATCAGACCACAACAGACACACTGTGCACAGGCCCTCAACAGCACGCAGTAAAGCTATGTCCAGTTAATGTTGCTACTAGTATATGATGCACCTTCACCTAACAAACAGTGCACCTGTGTACACAATACAAATGTACCCCTGTATAACACAGTGGCTACACCTATGCAAATGTTCATGCCAATATGTTACAGCACTTGTGAATAGGCTCCTGTGATGACCAGTGTGATGCACCACAGTTAGCCCCACCACAAGTAAACAAGTACATATTGCAATATGACTAAGTATAACAGTTGCGTGCATGCAAAACTGCCTGCCCTTAACATGCCTAGGGTATTCAGAGAAGACAAGAACCAAACAATCAGTGTAACAGCAACACAGGCACACAGCAGTAAAAGCTCCAAAAAACAGTATAAAATGATTTATTGAATGTGAGTGCTTTCGCAATGAACAACATTGCTTCATCAGACAAAAAACACAGCACTGAATCCTCATATAGACAATCAAGCTAAAAGCAATAAAAATAATTATCCAGTCATACTTGACAAAATTCCCTCCAAAACACTCCCTTGTTAAAAATTTTCCTGCTCACTTAAAAATTAAGGCAACAGCACTTAGTATTATGTTGCATTGTAGGGCATATAATTTCAACTTCCTAGATTTCAAAACAGGTCTCATGGGGACAGAATCATTTAATCCATACCCCCGATGTGCCCCAAGTCTCAGCATCCACTGTAACTTGACACTTTCTGTCCTGTTAACAAAATCCCCTGTTCTATCACTCTCAACCAAAACATGCAGAAGTTTAAAAAGAAAAACATAGTCAGCTCCTGCTTGCAAGATATGCTTCACCAAATCACTATAGTCAAGACCTTTCCTAGTGCAATAAGTGTTTTGTTTTGTTTGTAATGTCTAGGGTATTGGTGAGCCACAACAAGACAGTTCCACACTCACCGGCTTCAGGTAGCTGCTTCCCAGCCACACCAGAGGTACCTATGTAGTTGTGGGGTAGAGGTGTTGTCAGCACACACACATGTGGCATTGGAACAGGATAATATGTGCATTTCTGAACATGTACACTAAAAGCTGTGATACTAACCAAGTTGCTGACATTTACAATAGTTGTGCACTGTGTACATTACAAAACCCCACTCACAAATGCAGTTTGACCTGACATATGCATCCAGGTATGTAAAGGCTGCCACTATGAATGCTACAGTATTGAAGTGATGTCCACTGGAGCCTTACCTGGGCACTCTTCAGCTGTTGACTCTGTGCCACCCACCTCCATAACATATGTTGTGAATGTTTCCTGGGATGTTGTGGCTGCACCAAGGTTTTGTGAGGAACTCCTCCATGGCTGTGAGAGGTGCTTGCAGGCCCTCCACCTCTGCCAGCATGGTCCCTGGCCACAGCTGCAGCCCTTTGCTATGCATTGTGAGGTCTGTGGCATGGTGTCAGACCTGTTCATAGTTCCTGTCCCGGTGGCCCACATTGTTGACAGCCACTACCAGCTCCACCCACAGGGCAGTGCATTCCTGCAGGTTTTGCCAGCTCCTTCCCAACAGTACCCTGTGATGTAGTCTGAGGGCATCAATGATTGCTGCAGTCTCAGCTTCTGAGGCCAGTTGCTGTCTGTGGTACATCCCACCTGAAAGACTTGAACAGGAGAATACATTACAGGACCACATACGTTGCCCACCATTATGTGCAAACCCTGCACATCCACTGCTAACACCCACATCATACCCCTGCCATCTATCAGCACAGTATGTGTGTGGGTATTGGCAACATACTGGCATTACAGCATCCATTGCCTTCCTGATCCTGATGTTTCATGTTCCCTCCAATGAGGACCATTTATGTGCATAACCCCATATTCATCATTCACATCAGACTGCACATGCAGCATCTGGGGACATCACAGAGGTCCCCCACCAGGGAATACCAGGCCATCAAACATTTACTATACACCTATAGGCTATAAGGCCAACCCTCTCCCTGTTGTCATACATAGTCCTCAGGAGTGACATCACTGTGGCATGCAAGGCAATCTTGGACTCCACATTGCTGGCAGTGTTGCATGAGTGCAAACCATGCTCCACTGTGTTAACACACACACACACACACACACACACACACACACACACACACACACACACACACACACACACACACACACACTTAACCTGGTGAGTGACCTGGACTGGCCTTGTAGACAACTCACATGTGTGTCCCACACAAGCACCCTGTGGTGGAATGGGCACCCTGTCCACATCAGACAGGTGTAACCTGGTCAGCTGGATGGTTAGCAGCACATGCACCCTTGGAATACCACCTGCATCCCTGTTGGATGGGGACATCAGCTGCTGCCTTGCATATGCATGGGCTAACATGTGGCCTAGGCATATGTCTGCTCAGGGCCCATAGCCTAGTAACTTGAGATGGCACCAGGACTACCAGAAATGACCTGACTGTTGTGACAGACTGTGTTGTCATGTGTACACACAAATCACTGCCATTGACTGGTGGGTGTCCCCTATGGGAAACATTACAGTACCCTATCATCCAACCTATATCCTACAAATAGGTGAGTGCTACTACTGGTACATGTGGGCATTCCAGAAACATCTGAGGTACACAATAACAGAGAGCAGTGCATATGTGGTGTAGACTGGCCTCCTCATAGGTGTCTGACATCTGCAGTACCCAGATGTTTGCAGAATGGGTACATGTGCCTGATAGATGTAGACCCCCCCCCCCCAGACAAATGTGTATTTCTGCACACTAGTTGGACAATATGTGATAGTTGTTCACAGAGTTTGGGGAATGTGTCTGTGACATGTCAGTCCCCTGGGACACACTAATGTTACATGAATATCTGTTATCATATCGATTCCCTTACATTGTATGCTCAGTATGTACATACTGCTGCTGAGCCAGGCCACCATCCCCCCACTATTACTACCTATAACCTGCTGACCTGCTGCAAGGTCCTGCTAGGTATGCTAGCCATAGATGTCAGGCAATCAGATAGAGGTGTGGAGCACACATTGACCTAGCCAGAGTATGTCAGGAATGGTCAAGGAGACCTGGACAATCTGTAAAATAATCCTGTATGACATTGGCAGACTGAGAGTACGTGATGTGATTTTCCAGCTGTATCCACCAGTATATACTGTCAGTGTGACACCCCTGCATTGGTCCAGTAATCAAGGAGCCTAAACCCTCACCACTAGCACCAGTGAGAGATGTATACAATGGGGGGATGACAAGTAGACACACAGTAAGGTACATTTACCATTCAGAGGATACATAGATCATAGTCAGTCTGGGCCTGGTTTCTCCCTGTCTTTCCAGATCCCCAATAAGACTCCCCATTGGCACAACTATATGGTTAACATCTCAGCAGAGTGGTCAAGCCAAAACCTTCATCACTCTCTCTGTTTGACCAGGGCTTCATGCCCCTGCTCAAGTAGCTGACACACACACTTTGGGTTTGATTTATAAATCAAGCACACTCACACTCCCGGGAAAGGCTGGTGCAGGTTTACTAGCTATGTCCCCTTCTGCCCAGACTAAAAGGTAGTTATGACTGCCACAATCCAGGTCATTATCAGCTACTGTAAGGCCCTTACCAAAGAGTGATAAGTCCTACTGTGTGTGATGTGCCTATTATCTAAATGGTTAGTGTGACAAAGAGCAAGGCTATTGCAGTGGGCTATTCAGTGTCACCAAATATATATGCAAGTACTCTAACAGCTTACTTATCTCTAAATAGACCAGCCACAATTTCAAGGTTTAACTGTATTTAATAATAACTAATAAATGAGCAAGACAATACTTAATCAATAAAGTAACTACAGAGCTCAGAAACACAGGAAATATGTTAGACAACATTGCATGACAGTCTCAAATAAATACAAACACCATCGAAAATAATCTTTACTATATTCCCATATATGTACACTAAATCACTTTTTCCTCTTTTCTTACTATTAGCAAGGCAAATGCAGATGGGTAGATGTTGTCAAATACAAAGACACATACGAACTGCAAAGGTCTTTCTCTGAGACAGATCTGGAGTTAATAATGAACATTACTGCTGGGTAAGCTCAGATTACATCACTCTTTGTCAGCTGTCTTCAGTTCCCAGGCTAACAGCAAGTAACAATCATTTACACATCTTTGCATCAAAAGTACACATCTCTCATATGTTTGTGTAGAAGTGGAATTCATAACATGGTTGAACACTCACATTTTCAAAACAGTAATTATTTATGTTTCAAGACAATACAAGAACTTGTAGCTGTAAACATTTATGTCTGCTTGCTGCACTGAAAATCAGATAACACATTCATAAAACAACTACAGCTTATTTCCTTGACATTTTGCGAATTATCTCTGTATGTTCAAGACTTCCACTCTCTACTATTAATACATACATTTGCTCAGGTAATAGATTAAATACATTTCTGTTCTTCTGAAGTATGGTACACTGTGGTTACATTCTTTGAAGCTCAGTCATACCTCTCAACCTCTTAGAGCAAGACATGTGGACAAAGGCAGAAATAATGGTGTGACAAAAGGCCAGAAATCGTGACACTTTTACCTGTTGCTCTTACAAACTTAGAAATTTGATAGAATAACAGGTTTTGAATTTGCATGACTCTCCTGAAGGATATGACATCTGAAATTCAAATGTGTGCTATTATTTTATGAATTCAGTCTTTAATGATTTACCAGTGATTTGCCAGGAAAAACACAAATGTCTGAGAAAGTAACTAAAGATATGAGGTAGACATGCACATTCTCAAAAATCATGACAGTTGAGAGGTATGAGCTCAGTACATAACATACAGTTCAACACACACTTCTGCACCAGTAGTTTAACATCCACATAACATATATTATCTTAGATTTGTAAGACAAGCATATGAGTCACACTCATTTTCACCAATGACATATGATTATTTAGAAAATACAAGTTTGCCGGGCTGCTAGTGTCACTACTGTTTAAATTCCTATTTACCATGACTGCATCCCCCCATCTGCATTCCATTAAATGCTTAATTGTATAAAATACCTGGTACAGTGCTGTAGTTCTTTGCCAGAAGAAATCCACTGGTAGTGTAGTAAGAAATCGCAGTCTGTCTTCATGAATAAGGTGTCAGGCCTATTTACCATCGGCAGCAGCTTGCCTTTTGTAGGTAATGCTCAGGTGATGGCCTATGCACCAATCTGTTGCTCCCATTTGCTAATTGCATCCAGAACACCTGGGTTGTCTTTCCATTAGCCAATGGCATGGCAACAGAGTGTTATAATTAAGGCCTTCAAGTGGGCCTTGGCCCCTTTCCCGGCCTGTGGGGAGGACATTATCGAGGTATGGGAGCTGAAGCTTCACGGAGGGTAGGTGGAAATGCTGTCCACTGTTTGGATGAATGTGTTATATCCACATTTTTGCATGCTACGTCTAGCCACTGTTAACAGACTTTCACATTCTGTAGCAGTGTACTGTGTAAATGTCTGTTGGGGTGAGTGAGGAGATAGGCAGATGTTAGTGTCATACGTCCTTTTCTATCTGACTGTGCATGCTGCTAGAGTTGATGCTGGTGTATTAGCTGGGCATGTTTGTAAGGGGTGACTGTGACACATGTCCCTTAAAACCTCAACATCCCCCCAACCCTTTATGGTTGGCTGTTGTGTGGATGTCCTGCTCTAGGTGTTTGTGAGTAAGGTCAGGTCTGTAGCAGGTAGCTGGACATACTGCTGCATATGTAACAGGCCACAGCTGCTGCATTCTGGCCAGGAGTCAGACTAGAGATTGTGAAGACATTGTGAGAGAGCAAGCTGTTACTGTCAGTGAGGGTGTGGTGTCAGTTGTTGTGTTACAGCATGGCCTGGTTAAAGGTACCCACAACAGTCCAGGTGAGACATGTGCATGTGGTGCATATGTTATATAATAGTGCCATCCAGAGAGTGGTAGGCAACATTTACTACGCATAATTATATTTGTGAGATGTGTCCCACCCTGCAGGCCTTTAAAGTGCTATTCTGCATGGCAGTGACTGCTGTAGGATCAACCAGTTTCACAGGACATTACAGGGCTCAATTATTCCTATGTTGTATTGACATACATGGAGTTATCATGCCACCGACTGAGCTGTGTGCCAGGACTGTGGGTGTCTAGATGTGACAGATGCTAGAAATGTTACAGATAGACCTACTGAGTCATTAATCTGGCATGTGTATTTGTAAGACATATGTGCATGCATACACTATGTAACACATGATTTGCATGGACATGTGTGTTCTGATGGGTATGATGTTGACACAGAGCTGTCTGTCATGGTTTTGTAACCCCAATCTGCACTGCCTTGCCAGTATGTGGGCACACAGGGTAGGTTGTATGACAACTCTGCCATAAATATGGTGTACAACTGTAGATATTCAGCAACAGTTTGTGCAGTTGTCAGCTCTACCTGATATTCTAGGCCTGCCGTACATCCAGTAGCATTTATTTGTCTGTGTACTGGTTCTGTGTCTGTGTCAGAGGCCAAAGTACAGTGTGATTTGGGCTACTATATATAGGAGTAATGTGCGATTGGTAATTATAATATGTTTGTAAAAACTGTTGTTATACCCCAGAGGTCAGCTGGCTTACTGATGTGTTCCTCTGACTGTAGTTCCGAGGGTTCTGGCATCAAACATTGGTAATGATGTCTTTTTTTTCCCTAAAGTCACATTCCTGTAGTGCCTGATATTTTTACAAAAGCATCAATAATTTCCCAGTGCTGTTTGGTGTAGTGGTATGCTGCTTTGACACTAGCTCAGAAGGTCCAAGGTCCTGGATTCAATAATCTGCTTGTTTGTCTTTTTTTCCTGCTACATGCCTGTAATGCATGATATCTTTACAAAAGCATTACTAACAACCCAGAGCTGTTTTGGCTTAGTGGTGCATTGCTCTGACTCTAGTGCATAAGGCCCTGGGTTGGGAAATTGGCTGTGATGTTTTTTCCCTAATGATAAATGACTCTAATGCATGATATCTTTGAAAAAGCATTGCTAATTCCTACAGTTGATTTGGCATAGTGGCACATTGCTCTGACTGTAGTGCACAGGGTCCTAGGTGCAAGTCTTGGCAGTAATGATTTTTTTCCCTAATGTTAAATGACCATAATGCATGATGTATTTACAGAAACATTAGCAATGCTTACAGCTCATTTGGTGTAGTGGTACATTGCTCCGACTCTAGTGCTCAGGGTCCTGGGCCTGAGACTTGGTAGTGATGAGTTAGATTCGAGACCTGGCAGGGCTGGTTATGTTGTTTCTGGGCAGAACAGTGGCTGAATAAGATAAAGTAATTAAAACAGGTTTGCACAGTTTTGCAAGATGCTAAGCAATGCCAAGAGATGCTTAGCTTTGCTTAGCGATGCTTACTCCCGCTTACACCCATGCTAATTCCAAAAAAAGAAATGAAAACATGGATGATAGGAAAGTGGTGAAATGGGGGCAAGCAAGAGAAAAAACATGAAAGGCAGCTAGGGATGTGAAGAATGGGTGTAGGAAAGGACCATAGCTCTCCATTTCTTGGGCAGCAACAGCTGTGAATGATGTGGACAATTTGGATTTTGAGCCTCACACCCCACATGGAAGGCTGTGGGTGACATATATTTGTTGAGTAATTCAAGGGTAAATTGACTGATGTCAGTATACTTGGGGGCGAAACAGAGAGCTATGTATGGGATGTGATTTTTTGGGGGGACAGATGCCCCCTTTTTCTAAGGTGAGAGTGGGATTTTGGGGGAAGGTTGTAGGTAAGTTTGGGGAGGTAATTTTGGTAGAAGAGGTTGCTTTTGCAGACAGACAAGACAGCAGATGGGGGTGTATGACACATGAGGGGGTAAATACCTTGGACAGGGAGGTTGGTTGGGAATTTGAGAAACTTGTGCCCCCGATGGAAACAGTGGGACTGAGGTCCCCAACAATGGGCAGTCACCACTGTCCCTTCATGGCCCCAGAGGTGGCTGTGCTGGGGGATGGATGATGGGGCCTGCCTGCCCCTCAAGGTGCACCAGTCGGCTGTCAATCTGGTGCAGACAATCATCCAAGTCATGCTGGATGACCCTGCTCACCATATGTCAGAACTGGTGTTGGTTGAGAGGGTCCTTTCCACACACACACCCGAGGGGGGACAAGCCCCATCCCTGAGGCAGTTCCACCTGAGGATGTGCAGGACCAGTGGAGAAGGCAGCCCAAGATTGGGTCCTAGATGTGCTGGGGCCCAATGCCATGGCCAAATAAGGTGGATCCACTGGGATCTGCCTTCCCAAATGTGCTATGGTTATGAGGTTTGACAAAATGCATTGGTTAGTCATGAACAAAACATTTCAACATTAGTTATAACAGCATGCATGGGTGTTCCAATTAACCCAGAACAATAGAATTGAAAATAATTGCATGGCAAACAGAACACCTGCATAAATGGAATAACAGTCAGTATTGTAACAGCATGCCAGTTATATTTACGGCAGCAGGCCACCAACAATGGAATTTGAACAAGGTATGTTAGCATGCAACCATTTAAATATACGAACAATAAAAGAGCACAAGTCCCAACATTAGATTTTTAGAAAAACATACCTATAGTATATGAATAATAATAATTGATGCAGATAAGGGGTGGGGGAGGGACAAACAGTCCATTACCAACTGTATAGGCTTATATTTTTCACAGCAGTACTGCTCAATACTGTACAGGTCTGCCATCACTTTACATCTACCTGAGGCCTATAGCTACTGTAGCACATACAGAATTGTTAATCTGTTGACCAGGAATGCTATGTGGCAAGCTGTGACAATTATAGGTACATGAGTAGTGGGGACTCGTACATTTCATGGTTACATATATGACTAACAAGGTGTACCCTGCACTGATGTTGTGTGACTGTGCTAATGGCATACTTCTACTGGATTTATATCTGTGTGCAAGGTTATTAGCAACAGTGATCACTAGCCATGACAGAGTGACTCTTGAAAGACATGTATTGGGAAGAGTGCATGGTGTATATAACTATTCTGCTGTAATTTGTAGGCATGGGGCTGGACACTGGAACATCTGTACACAGTTTATTAGTATACCCTTCATACAGCTAATACAAACATTTCTTTACCTGTCACCCCGTGGAGAAAATATCTGTTAACACTACCTGAATGATTCTACAAATAGTCAGGATTAGTTGTGTGTAACTATAAACACATCTTAGTACCAGTCCCTGGATTCAAACTATGGTCTATGTGTGCAAAACTAAGCAGCATATCTATTTCTTATCACACTGAGTTAGTGGGCTACTGCTGTCTACTGCTTAACTGATTTTTGCCTAAACCTCACTTGGTTACACACTCTTACCTTGTAATATATGATGAGTATCACAGAAGACTGTAGTGACAGTTGAACATCTATGCCCAAGATTCATTCATGATAGTGTACTGTGTATTAATACTTTGAATGCAGGTGCACACATTTAATCCCTAGTAGATGTGATTATGTGTGATCTGTACAGACCACAACAGGCTGCTGGGTTGCATACCCAACCCATACACATTTGCACATCATTATATATTTGCAGTCACCACCTATTACAGTCTCATACTTGCCTGCATCAACATACCTACATTCACAATTACATGTAGCTGAAATGCAAAGGTTAACACAAGACAATGCTTTAGGGAACACACTATAATACATTACACATTACTATTCAAGGTTCAGATCTTAGTGCAGAACATATATCACTTTTCATTGTATCTTGTTTTACAGCTCCACATCTACAGTTTGCCATAACGGTTGCCTAGCAAACCACACTGGATTTATGCTCTCATAGCCATATTTGCTGTGTAGCACCTGTACACTTGTATTTCTTCAACAACAGACCAAATTAAACACAGCAGTTTTTTGGAATAAGCATTATTGTGGGTAACATGACACACTAACTTCTACATTCAGTTGAACTGCATATCCTGTAGATGACGAATGCATGTCAGTTACTACTTTCACAGTAGCAAGCACAGTATAGTTTATTAACAGATTCATTCCTACACACTATTGCTACAGTATTGGCTTCCTTTTATCAATAGAAGCTTGTTTGCTGCCTTCATCTGTATTACACAGTACCTTGCATTAGTTACTTATATCATTGCTGGTCTGACAACACATTTATTCCGTACACTCAGAACACACTATACATAATAGCAGTAAACAATTATACTTTCTTATTTATTGCAATATATATATATATATATATATATATATATATATATATATATATTGCAAGATATGTCTGTACTCACTACACTGTTGGTGCAGCCTCGCCAGTCATCCTCCATGGGCCTCCACATTATGAGACTTCTCTTCTGCAGCTGTGGGGAGAAAGCACACCATTATGCATACCTGTCTATCAGATATTCACACAATAATTTGATAAATCACCAGTTGCTATACTTACAAACTTCCGGGGCATTCCCGTCCTGAGCATCTTGGATTCATTGGGCCAAGAGCACCCACTTCCTCTATTTTAGGTCATCATAACGATGACAGATCTGCTCACCAGAGCAGGGATGCCAGTGGCATTTATGTGCTCATATGCCAGATGGTCCCAGGCCTCAGACTTATATTCTGAGCCCTGGTACTGACCCTGCAGCAGTCTGATGTCATGGTTCTTTTCAAGGAGCCCAGCCATGACCCTGGATTCAACACACTTGAGCTCTGCTCCTGAAAGTGTGCTCCTTCACCAGCATCAGCCATAGCTCCTATAGGGATCAAACTCTAACAGGTTCTGCCTGTATTCCTGCCTGTGTGGTTTAAATAAGGCTATAATCCCACCCTTTGCTGCCACTGGACCATTTTCAAAAATGCTAAGCACAGCTCAGCAGTGTGCAAACCCACTAAGCTGAGTTGAGGAGTGCTTAAAGTGGCAAATGCTTAGCAGTGCTTAGTGGTGCACAAATCCACTTAGCTGAGCTGAATACTGCTTAGAATGGAAATTCTTAGGAATGCTCAAACCAGCTAAGCTGAGCTAAGCACTCCTAAGCATTGCTCAGACAGGTCCTGTTTAAGCATTGCTTAGCTTGTCTTAGCACTGCTTAGCAGAACTGAGCTATGGGCAAACAATTGTTTTTCATTTCAAGAAGAATAAGATGTGGTTATTAATTACTCATTACTGATACATTATTATTAAGTGTATATATTTTGCTTTACATTATGTCCCCCATGTGCTTTCATTATATTACCTTTGAGTGTGACTGTACAGTATCAAACACTTGTGTTTAAATGGGTGTTTTCACCTCATATCTCCACTGACACTGGGATTCTGGACCAGCTATACGACCCTGGTTAACAAATACTAATTACTGCATCAATAAATAAAAATATAATATAAAAAGGCTTTCCCATGTAAATGCTGAATGGACTGTCTTGGTATTCAATCCATGTACTTAATGCACATAAAGCCATGACTTTAACCACTCAGTTAACTCGGCTTTGAAGATTTCAGCTATACATTTTTATATAGCTCTTCCTTACATTTAAGCACTGCTGAGCAAAACACCACACCACGCAAACCTGCTAAGCTACACTTAAACTTTACATAAACAGTAATAAAAAAAGAATCTATTAATTTTCATTGAAACATCACACTTCAATTATGAAATAAGTGTACAAGGACACTTTCTTTATTGTTTTACTGCCATACGGCACCTTCACAATCCAGGGGGTGTGCTACAGCTACATGACATCACTTCATTTTCAGGTCAGCCTCTCAACTGTACACATTTTTGCACACTGTCTACATTTACTGATTTAATAATGACAGGCATTTGGGTTTCAGGTTACATACTCTTTAGAAAATCCATGCTAGTGCAAAACCTGTAATTCTATAAACTTTCTAAGTTTGTAACTGCGATATTTAAAAACTTTCCCTATTTCTGCCCTTTTGTCCCACTTTTACTGACGGCTTTGTCCACACTTCTTGCTCTGAGAGGTTGAGAGGTATGTGTCCAATGTCACTTTTTTATTGTAAAGTGCCACACAGCACTTTTACAATACAGGGGGTATGTTACAGTATCTGTAACACACCCCTTGCATACTATTACTTCCCATTCATCATTTAAGTGTCCGAGGATACTTTCTTGTTTTTACAGTGCTGTACAGCACTTTCACAATGCAGGGGGTGTGCTACAGTATCTGTAACACACCCCCTGCATAATATTACCTCCCATTAACATTTAAGTGTCAGAGGACACTTTCTTGATTGTAAAGTGTCGTACCGCACTTTGACAATGCAGGGAGTGGGTTACAGTCCTTGTCACACACCCCCTGCATGACATTCAATTGCCAGTCATAATTGAGTGTCTGCAGACACTTTTCTGGCTTGTAAAGTGCTGTACGGCACTTTGACAGTGCAGGGGGTGTGTTACTGCTCTGCGGGCACTACTGTAACATTCCCCCTGCACTGATTAAGTATCCATGTACATGGCTCCATCTCAGTAGTACACCTTCATTAATATGCAAGGTGCACTGCCGAGAGGGAGATGTGGACAAGGACACCATTGACTCTATGTAGGAATAACGCTATTCCTACACTAAGTTTATTAAATTTGGGGGGGTACATCTTTAAAGGACCATTAATATTTTTTTTACTTGATGGAGTTTGTCTCTACTTCATTTAAGCATTTATGCATGGTGTGCATTATTTACCAGCTGTTGGCCAACAAAAATATTTTGACCAAATGCTATTGGACATATAGATTCAATTAATAGGGGGTTCGCTCAAAAATATTCGATGAAAAGGTATTCACTAAAACACCAGTTTGATAACTGGTATAGACCCATTCTGGAACTTTCTGTAGAATGCTCACAGAAAACGGAGAATAAAGAATGTGTCATCAGTTTAGAAGATAAAGATCTAAGAGAATAGTTGTGTAAATGAATAAAGATGGCTAGACATGTTAAAAGTGATGAAAGAAATAGCTTACAGAAAGTCAGTAAGGCCCAAAAAGTTAGAGGTCTGAAAAAAAAAAACATATGAACACAGTAATCAAGACTATTAACAGAAATTCATGTCATCATCATCATCATCATCATCATCCCCCTTTTTTCCATTTTTCTACATGGGGTCGGGGTATTGTGTTAACTATCACCAACTCTCTCAATTCAGTGCCACACTCCTGCCTTCTTCAACACTCATGCTTGACTGTCATAGATCTTCTTTCACACAATCCATCCACCTCTTTGCTGGATGTCCTTGCTTCCTCTTACCTTCATCCTGTCTGTCCCAAATCTTCCTCACCAGATTTTCTTCTGCTTTTTAACACATATGCCCAAACCACCGTAATCTTTTCTCTTCGATCTTTTCTGCAATTGGAGCTACTTTGGCTTCTGCTCTTATGTCCTCATTTCTTCATCTGTCCCACTGTGTGCATCCTATCACTTTTCTCAGGCACTTCATGTCCATTACCTCTAGCGTCTTCAACTGTTCTGCCTTTACTGCCCAGGTTTCTGTACCATACAGTAGTACTGGTCACACCACTAGCTTGTACACCTTACTTTTCAGCTGCTTTGGCATTCTTCTGTCATAGAGTACACCAGATACTCTATGCCAGTTGGCTGTAGCCCCTCTGATTCCAGCTTTGACTTCTTCATTCAGACTACCCTTCTCCTCAACTACTCCTCCCAGATAATTGAAGCTGTTTACCTGTTCCACTATATTCCCTTCTATCTCTATTCTCAGCTTCTTCTGATTTCCACAATTTGCTGCCATTACCACCATCTTATCTGTGCTTAGTTTCATCCCATGTGCCTTCAGATTTGCATTCCATTCTCCCATCCTTTTCTGAAGTTCTACTCAGAGTCTGCCTATACTGCCACATTGTCTGCATACAGCAGCTTTGTTGATCCGTCCCCTCTAACCTGTTTGCTAATGTAGTCCATCACCAGTATGAACAGCAGAGGGCTCAGAGCTGAACCCTGATGTACACCCACACCCACTGGGAACCCTTCTGTGAGGCCGAACACTGTTCGTACTTGAGTTATTGCATCCTTGTACATAGTCTGCACTAATTTCACCAATGTTTCTGGGACTTCAAACCACAATGTTTCTGGGACTTCAAACCAGCACAGTACTACCCAGATCAGTTTTCTTGGGACCTTGTCATATACTTTCTTCAAATCTAGGCATGAGACCAGATGGCTTAGTGGCTAAGGTCTTTGTCTCCCATGCACAAGGTACAAGGTTCAATCCTGACCTCCAACCAATGCCTGTTTGGAGTTTGCATGTTCTCCATGTCTCTCCGTGGGTATTTTTCCCATGTCTGAAAAACATGCTGAGTGTTTCCATCTCAAACTCACCAATGAATGGAGCTGTGGGCAGCAGCACAGACTCTACAAGGTGCCCTATAGAGGGAAGAGTTGTACAGACCAACCACTTTGGGCATCTACTATGGCGCGCAGTATCCTCAAGATAGGAGAACATGGATCACAGACTGCGCACTGTGACAGGGCTAGCCACTCGATGGTGTAAAATATGGCTCTAGGTGATTTGGTCATGTTGATTAATGTCACCAAAAATGGGCATGGATGGTTACCAGTGATAAGTGAGTTGAGGATCTGGCCTACTTTGATCCACGCCAGGGACCCTTGCTATCAGTGGGAGGGGTATATGTGCCCCTATGTGCCCGCCATAAAGCCCAGCAGCCCTGTGTCAATAAGCTACTGGCTGGTCAGTGTCTAGTTGCCCAGCCTGTGTTACCTGGGATAGCTCTGTTGAGCGAAAGCTGGATGTAAAACCAACCAACCTGCCAAACATGAACTGAAAATTGCTATGCTTAATGTAGGTTCACTGACAGGACACAGCTTGAAAGTGGATGACATGATGATACAGAGGAGGCTGGACATCCTATGTATCCAGGAGATGAGATGGAATGGCAGTGCAGCAAAGCCGCTTGGCCTGGGATCCAGAGTCTACTACTCAGGTGGAGGGCAGGCTAGAAATGATGTAGGAATTGTGGTGAGAGAGAGAGGCTTCTGAAGGCAGCAAGGGATATCATCAAAATTAATGACAGACTCATGGCAGTCAGACTCCAGTGTAATGACAGGGCAGTTTTCATAATCTCAGCCTATGCCCCACAGCAGGATTTTGATAGTGAGGAAAAGAGTGCATTCAGACAGCAATTGTAGGATGTACTAGATAAAGCAGGACAATATGAATTGGTGTTGATAATGGGTGACTTGAATGCACATATTGGGACAGACAGAACAGCATATGAGGACTGCCTGGGTCCACATGGATGGGGCAACAGGAATAAAGAAGCAGAAGCCATTCTAGACATCTGTCTGGCAAATTGTTTTATAGTAGCCAACACATGGTTCAGAAAGAGAGACAGTCACAAGATAACATACAAGAGTAGTCAACATGCAACTCAGGTAGAATTCCTCCTAGTAAGGAAAAGGCACTGGGGCAGTATCCATAATTGCAAAGTCATCCCCAGTGAAACAGTCGGCCCACAGCATAAACCACTAGTTGCCACAATCAACTGCAAGCAGTAGTCAGAGAAGGCTCTAAGGTCAACAGAGACCAGGTTGAAGATCTGGAAGTTGACTAAAGAGAAAGTACAACAGTTCAAGGAATTACTCAGGGCTCTAGCACCCCAAGAAGAGGAGGAAATAGGTTGAGTTGAAGAAGAATGGCAGCACCTAAAACAG
Source organism: Protopterus annectens (assembly GCF_019279795.1). Taxonomy (NCBI): domain Eukaryota; kingdom Metazoa; phylum Chordata; order Ceratodontiformes; family Protopteridae; genus Protopterus; species Protopterus annectens. The sequence goes on along the minus strand of NC_056744.1, from coordinate 578,287,472 downwards.
CATGTGTTAGTACTACAGAAAAGATATGTGGCCAAGCCAGGTATGGAAATAAGGTACATAAGGAAAGCTAGTGGTGGAATGCAGAAGTCTAGAAAGTCATCAAAAGAAAAAAGGAGTGCAGGAAGAAGTGGGAGACAGAAAAGACTGACCAGGTTAGGAAGGACTACTGGTTGGCTAACAAAGAAGCTAAGAAAGAAGTTGCAATAGCAAAGAATAGGTCATTGGAGGCACTGTACCATCTTCTGGAAAGAGACCCAGTAAGGGGCACAAAGAAACTATATTAGGTTGCAAGGCAAAGACAGAAAGATAAAGAAGACAGACAGATACCCTTCATAAGGGATGCCAGCAACCACCTGCTAGCCCAGAGGACATCAAAGGCAGATGGAAAGAGTATTTCCAGCAGCTTCTAAATGAAGAAACCCCCACAGAAGCTGTACTGCCCCAGAAATAGCCTATGATGAGAGAAGAAGAGGAGCCCACCCTAGAAGAAGTAAGAACAGCACTAAGGAAGATGAAGTCAGGGAAGGCAGCAGGCTCAGATGAAGTCACAGCAGATATGATAAAGATGCTGGGTGAGATAGGGGAGAAATAGCTCCTGAGGGTTTTAATAGCAGTTTAGAGAGAAAGGTGTATCCCAGATGAGCATATCCATGCCAGTGTACAAGAACAAAGGTGACATCCACAACTGTGGGCAGAACAGAGCCATCAAACTCCTATCACATTGTATGAAAGTTCTGGAGAGGGTGATTGATAAACGGATATGCAGAGTAGTAGAATGTAAGATGGGAGATGAGTAGTTTGGATTCAGATCAGGATGCAGCACAATTGACCTGATGTTTGCAGTGAGACAGATAATTGAGAAGGAGCTAGAGATGAGGAGAAAGTCCAACTGGGCATGGGTATTCCTAGACTTGGAGAAATTAACAGAAATTCATGTGATATAACAAAAATAAATATAATATATTACTGTGCAGCAAAGTTAGTAACAGATAAAATCTTTCCACAAAAGTACAGGGCAATAAGGTAAAGGAAGGGAAGAAATCAAATGCCAATGTGGAAGTATCGAATAGAGAAAACGATAGACCAAATAAGACAAGAAGTGTCACAGTTAGAAGAGTATAGAAGAACAGATCAACAAAAATACTTAGAAAGATAGACATGATAAAAACAAAGCGCAGTATTAGAACAGACCAGGATCAATCAATGCACTATTGGAAATAAACTTAAGATATCAGCACAGGCAGAAAAACTAAGATATGCAGATAAATATAAAGGAAAAGTACAAAACAGACAATTCATTGATGATCCAAAAAAGTTTTAAGGAGAACTGGGGAAAAAAAGCAAAATGAATAGAAACATCATCAAAAAAAGAAGAACTAGACAACTATCTACGAAGACCCTGTGAAGCATAACAAAGATGTTAAATGGATAGAAGACGTAAAAGAAACAGTAAGACGTTCAAATGTACAGGATATGAAATGAGATGAAGTAACAGCCAGAGAAATTAAAACAAAGTTAAGAAAAGCTCATAAATGGAAAAGTCCATGTTCATATGTAGCATCTAACTTCTGGCTAACTTCTGGTTAAAAGTATTAATATATTTATATGATGAACAGCCAGAGACACAACAGACAAACCACTAATCAAACAAAATGGTGAACAACCATCAGAAAAGGCAGCAGCAAGTCCAGCGTGGATAAAAGTTCTTTTAGAAGATTTGTTAACAAACTCACACTTAAAAACAACAAAAAAGGTATTAAATAAAGTGAAATACTAGCGTTTTCATCCTGGTACCTTCCAGAACTTCCTCAGATGAATTTAAACAGACTACACTCACCTTAGCCTTTAAATAACTTCAACAGAGGTCATTTTCATTTTGTGGATGATTTAAAACTGTATAGATATCAGAAGAGGAACTGAAAGCACAACTGCAAGTGGTCAAAACTTTATCAAATGATGCAAGAATGGTCTCGATAAATGTGCAAAAGCAACCTTTAAAGCAAGAAAGCTGCAGCACCAAGAAAATATCAGTCTGAGACAGGAATGTGCTATAAAGGGACTTTAGCAGGAGTGAGTGTATAAATATTTGGGAAGTGATGAAGGATTAAGAATAAAACATGAGTAAACGTGGACAAAACTCAGTAAGGAATATTTTAGAAGACTAAACTTAATATCATAAACAGCCCTGAACAAATTCCAAATTATAAACAAATTTGCTCTTCCTGTTCTAACTTACAGTTTTGGGGGGGTTGACTGGCCCCAAAAGGTACTGGATTAGTTGGACAGGAAAACAGGAAAAGTGCATCATGCTTATCAAACGATTTGTAAAAAATCAGCATATACCAAGATTACATATTTCCCTTTCTGAAGGAGGTATGGACCACTCTGAAATTGATTACCTGTATAGATCTGCAATCGTAGGACTGAATACATAACTGCTGATCTCACAAGATCCAAACATAATGAAAGTTTAAAAACATGAGGAGATCAAGTCTAAGATGACTTCCCCTCCTTAGTGTCGCAGAAGTATATCAGTGTCAAATGGGAGTGGAAATTAAACCAGAAGTAGACAAAAATCAGGCAGCAACTGAATGTGCCAAAAAACAAAACAAAAGAAAGAACATAAGGTGAAGACTCAGGTGAGAAGGCAAGAAATGTGGAAAAGGCATAAATATAGTTGCAAGCAGTGAAAACTCATGGAGCAGCCTCAGGTCAATCAGGATCTGCTGCAGGAATGGTTAAGGAGAGGTGAAGTTAAACCAAAAGATGAAAAGTTAATATTAGTGGCACAGGATCATGGGCAATGTACACGGTTTACAAAGTCTATTAAACATGTAGGAGAAACAGACAGATGGAGGTTTTGTAAAACAGCACTGGAAACAGTAGCATATCTTGTTGCTAGGTATGGTACAATAATGGCAGAGGGTTCTATACTGAAAGGCATACAAGATTACAATATTGTGAAGTGGCTGAGAAGCACTGGAAACATGAGGCACAAAGCATTATAGAGAATGATGAAGTTTAAATCACATGAGATTACCCATTTACCAACAGTTCAAAAATAGAAGCAAAAAAAAAACAGATATAGTAGTCCATGAAAAGAGGACAATCACCCAGTGATTACAGTGTCTTACGCACCTTGATATGCAAAGTCATAAGATACTAGGTTTGCAGGCAGGAATGACGACAATGTGGAAGAAGTATACCCGGCCAGTTCCAATAGTAGTAGGAGCAATGGGTCTCATAAAAAATAAATTATAGTAGTATTTAGGTATGGTACTGATACATATAACTCTGTATGAATTGCAGAAGGAATAAATACTTGACATATTGCAGGTACTGCAAAGACCACTTTTGGCTAACACCAAAGATGGAAACAATACTAATTTCATGAACTTTAATCATACTTTGACTTTGAAATGGGTCCATTCTCATCATGGTATTAGAAACCCAAAAGACTTGGAGAAATTATATTGAGTGTTAGAAGGGTGGGAAAAATGATCAAGGAATGACTGTGGGACACAGCAGATGGAAGACCCTTAGAGTAGGAACCAAAATTAAAAAAACAAAAAAAAAACAAAGTTTGCTCTACCACATTTAAAATTATGGTGTACGTTTAGATAAAAATGTTCTTGCTACAGATTAATGACACTATAGCTGAGTGTCATGCCAAAGTAAGTTTTAAATACCATATAGTGTAAGGTGTACCAAAATCATACTCACATAGTTTTATATTGTGCCACTTAAGGAAACAAAATGGTCAACCTTTTTTGGATTTTTTTTCATAATTTACTGTTCTCTGCACTTGTTTTTGTCATTTTTAATCTATCTGCATTTATTTAAACTGTATTTGCCTTAATATTGCTACACACTTAAGTGTGCTAGCTTGTACTGCATTTAAAGTGTTTTGCTATGGTTTTAACTGCTTTTCTGCAAAAAAGAACAACAACAAAAAAGTTCTAAGCTTGTTTCCCACCTTTACACTTACTAGTGTAGTCCAGATACAGATTTGCTGTATCCAGGACTGTTTTGTAAGTTTCTGAGCCCCCCCCCCCCAGACCTTTCTGTGTTGGAGGGAAGCCTTCTAGCTTATCAGTAAGAGTGGTAAGCACTATGTAGCCTATCTACCACAAGAAGAGTGGTTTCTGTTCCAGAAATTGTAGTTTATTGGCCGTTTGGGCAGTTTTTCCATCCCTTTAAACTTTCTGGTTTAAAAGCCTGTATTTGCATGGGTTTGTGCACTGCACAGTGGCGGTCAGCTAAGGTAAACTATTACCGGTGCCAGAAAGTCTGCTCTTCAGTTTTTTCATAGGTTCATATGTTCATAGGTAGGTACTAGGCTATTGGCCCTGGGGCCTATACAAGCCCAGCCAAAAAGGTACCCTGGCTTTTGTCACCCAAGAAAATTATTTTCCTGTGCCACTGTCGAGCAGAGCCACAGAGGTGATCCCAGTGGGTGAATTTCCTGTTTCCCATCCAATCAAGATTTTTCTTGAAGAGTGCTAATGAGGAGCTTTGTTTGATAAAGATAGGTAGTTTATTCCAGAGTATGGGAAGTGTCTGGGACAGGACTCTATCCCTCCAGCATGTTCTGTTTATTGTGGTGACAAGGTTTAGGTCCCTAGAGCATGTAGCTCGGAGGGATTGGGATTTCTTTAAGTGGAGCATGTCCAACAGCTCTGGGTTTGACATAGCTTTGTATGTTAGGCAGAGATCACCTCTGAGTAGGCGATATGTGACGGAGTAAAGCTGGAGTTTTTTGAGACGGTCTGCGTAGGGCATCTGTTTGATGCTGGTAATCCTCTTTGTGAGGTATTTCTGTGGCCTTTCCAGTTGTTGTAGATGTCTTGTGAGGTACATACCAAAAGGGGCGTTGTACTCTATAATGGGTCTAATGAGTGATGAGTAGAGGGGAGCAATGACTTCTTTTTTCTGGATGAGAAACCTTTTGTGATGAGGTGTGCCATGTAAAAGGATTTCCTGACTACTGTGGCGATGTGATTATCAAAGGAGAGACTACTGTCCACCTGTGTCCCAAGGTCTCTTATCACACTTTCAGTGTTAAGTATACTACCACCTATGTTGTAGTTCATGGGTACAGAGTTTTTACCAAAGGGGATGACAATGCACGTTTTGGCATTGAGTTTGAGGCCATAGCTTTGACACCAGGCATCTGTCTCAGTGAGGCCCTTTTGTAGGATGTCCACATCATTAGGAGTATCGATTATGGCTCCTAGTTTGCAGTCATCTGTGAACTACATTAGCCAAAGACCTTCTGTGTTAGCCTGTACTTCAGAGAAGTAGATACCAAGCAGGAGAGGTCCCAGGACTGAACCCTGTGATACTCCACTTGTCACTGGTCTGAAGTCGGATTTGGAGTCTGCTACCTTGACAGTGTGGGTTCTGTCAGTGAGCCAGTTGGCAACCCATCTTGTGACATAGGGATTTATACCTAGTTTAGTGAGTTTATCTATAATTCCAGAGTGGGGGATGGTGTTGAAAGCCTTGGCAAGATCTATATAGGCTGTGTGAACCACCTTACTTTTGTCTACGGCTTTGGTGACTGCTTCAAAGAAGTCTATCAGGTTTAGGAGACATGATCTGCCTTTTACAAACCCGAACTGGGTGGGGTCCAGAGTTTGGAGATTACCAATGTCTTTGTTTATAAGTTCCATGATGATACGTTCCATGGCCTTGCAGACCAGGCTCGTCAGGCTAATGGGGCGGTAGTTCCCGGGGTCCGTGGTGGCTCCCCACTTGTGGAGTGGGTTAACCATTGCTGTGCGCCATTCAACAGGCACAAAGCCTGAGGTGAGGTTATGATTGAACATGGTACTTAGGTGGGGTGCCAGTTCGTTCTGTAGTTCGTGTAGAATGCAGCCTGGGATGTTGTCTGGTCCCATGGATGCTGTGTTCTTGTCTTTGGAGAGTGTGATTTTTACTTGTGCAGCCGTGATTACAGGAACTTTGCATTCTTCCAGTATAGAGATGGGCTCTTTAGGGGGGTGAGATGGGGGTAAAGTTAGCACTGAACCTATCTGCCAGGATGTTGGCAATATCAGTTGGTTCTGTATATTTAGTGCCATTGTGCTGTAACTCAGATCAGATCTGAGTGTTGCCATTGAGATTCTTGACATAGCTATAGAATGCTTTGTGGTTGTTTTTAGAATCAGTGGTGATTTTGTTTTCGTAAATAGCTTTGGAGGATTTTATCAGGGATTGCAGCTTCTTACTGAGGCTGACCAGAGAGCTCCTCCACTCCTGGGATTTTACTCTCTTTTGCAACAGTTTCTTCCTTCTGTTGTACAGTTTGTTTATGGCAGGGGACCACCAGATTGGTTTCCTTTTTTGGAGGATAGCATCTTGGTTTTGTTTTGGATAGCACGATCCATGCACTCATGTAAGTGCTTATAAAGTGTAATTGTGTAGGATTCAGTAGTCGTAACTGTATTATCCATCTGCACGGGTATCATGAAGTTCACCACTTCTGTCTTAAGAAGCATGAAGTTGGCTTTGGTGAAATTTTTTTACCATGGTTTCCTTAATGGGGGGTGGGGGCAGGATGTGGATATCTAGGGTAATTAGCTTATGGATATCTAGGGTAATTTCCTTAGAACATGCTTGTTCTTTTACTTCTTGCACTTCAATTAGCTTAATCAACTAGCACTTTAACATGCTTTTGTAGCATTTATTGTAGCACACTTAGGTGCTATCAGCAGTAGCTGTTCCTATGCAGTAACAGCACCAGTACTTATTAGTTATGACCACCCCTCCTGGTATGAGTGTAGGCAATTTCCTTTGCTTTCTCCTGCTAACCTGGTGCACTTGGGTATTCTGAGACAGTGTGGCAACTGTCTAATGTACACAGACAACCCTCTCCTCTTACCACCTACCACTCATACATGTGAGAGATGCACTTATATCACCAAACTGGAAGCAGTGCATGCTCCATTCAAGACTGGACTAGCTGGTCAAGAGGAGAAGCCTCACATACCTCTCAACTGTTCCTGGTTTTCAGGGACATCCCTGATTCTGACTTAGGTTTTAGCTCTGTCCCTCTTAATCCCTCCTAAAACTAGTGACTTTTGGAGGAAAGGTGGTGAATTACACTTAATGAATAATGACAATAATTAAGAGTTATAGACTTCTTTTACTTCAGAAAATGTGTATTAATTCATATGCTCTGATTCTGTCAATGTTTCAAGTTAAAAACACTATTATTTTAAAAGTGTCCCTAATTGTCCATGATTTTTTCTTGACCTGTCCCTGATTCTGTTGAAATTTGTCCCCGATTGGTTGAGAGGTCGAGAAGGTCAACACCTATAACTCACTACATGGAACACACAGTCCTCCAAAACACCAACCATCACAACCCACAAATATAAACACAAACCATGCACCCACCTTTGTGGAGGCTCTCAATAAAAATGTACCCAAACAGACACCCCGAGACAGAAACACACTCAGCCACCACAACACACCAACCTCAGAACACATAGCTCACCACCACAGTGTGCCCCTCAGCGTCAAACACTTTGCCCAATGTATCAATCATAGGAGACTCAATTGTGAGGTGCACTGATGTCCCATTCACTAGGTTGAACAAGGTTGAACAAGGAGAAGGGGACAGTCAGTTGTCTATCAGGTGCCAGGATCCACCACATAGCACATGCACTCAGGTCACTCCACAACAAGTACAAATCTGACTCAGTCATTGCCCATGTGAGTGTGAATGACCTGAGACGTACCTCCCTGGACTACATGAAAAGAAATGTGATGGAACTCTCAGATTATGTAACCCAGGTAGGTAGCTAGCCCTGAGCAGTATTCTACCGTCACCCAGAATTATGCCACAGTATGAGCAGAAAATGATTGACTTCAACAATTGGCTAAGTGTCTGGTGTCATTCTAAGGGGATCCAGTATCTGTCTGCCTGGGATGACATGATCAACACACCTCAATACTTTGCCAGAAACGGGCTGTATCTGTCACCCCTGAGATTCTGGCTACTGGCTAAGGCTCTTGCCACCCCTATAGTGCCTTTTTTAGGCAGTGTTTAAAAGACCAAAATTCCACTGTAACAGCTACAAACAAATGCAAACTGAGGGTCATGCTGCTCAATGCTAGAAGTCTAAATCTCGAGAAGCTCTCCTCAAAATGGAGAATGTCAACATCTGTGCTGTAACTGAGACCTGGTTTAAAGAGGCAGAAAGCACTCCTGCACTCCCAGGCTACAACTCATTCCATACCTTTCAGCCCCAGAATACGTCCAGAAGCTCCAAAGGCGGTGGTGTTTCCATATTCTTAAAGGATACACACACCTCTAGACTGGTAGCCCAGCATAATGCATCCAAGATACTTCAGGTAAAACTAACACTGGCTAAGACGGCAATACAAGTCATAGCCTGCTACAGAACCAGAAACGTGTCCCTAGACTCTCCTTCCAAGTTCCTAAGCACCCTGGAATCTATCAAGGTCCAACCCAGTGCTCTCATACTGGGTGACTTCAACTACCCTTCCATCAACAGGGAAAACTATTCAAGTACCAATGTACAGGCCCAACGCTTTCTGGAATTTATCAATTCCAATGCCTTGGACCAGTTCATCCTAGACTAGAGGAAGCAACATCCTCAACCTGGTTATCACCAACATGGGAGACTGTTGCTCCACACCTATAGTCAATTCCTCCTTGGTTAAATCCAACCACAAACTAATCACCATGAAAATCTCCATCTCACCTATAACCCCATCTAAGGTGACCACCCTAAAAACTTCTTTAAAGCTAACTTTGGGCTCTTAAAACAGAGGTGGCTAACTTCTCGGCATCCATGCCAATGGAAAATAACTGCATGACTGCCGAATCATACACTGATGTACTGTACGAGCATGTACACAAATGCATGGACCTTGCCATACAAAATAGAACTAAGATGCTCTCCTCCAAAAAAAGGAAGCCAATCTGGTGGTGTACAGCCATCAATAAACTCTACAACAGAAGGAAGAAACTTTTGCAGAACAAAAATAAAGTCACAACACTGGAAAATCTCCCTTATCAGTCTCAACAAAAAGCTGAGATCCCTTATCAAATCCTCTAAAACCAGCTATGAAGGCAAAATTGTGGCTGACACCAAAAACAACCACAAAGCCTTCTATAGCTATATCAAAAACCTCCAAGGCAATTCCCAGATTTGCTCTGAGTTATTGCACAATGGCACCTCTTATACTGAGCCAAACAGATATAGCCAACATACTGGCCGACAGATTCAGTACCAACTTTACCCCTCCCCCCCAGGGATTCCAAGTCAGACTGTCAATCAGTCACAAGTGGAGTTGCACAGTGCCTAGTCCTGGGACCTCTCCTGTTTGGCATCTACATCTCAGAAGTCCAAGCGGACACAGAAGGACTCTGGCTGACCAAGTTTGCTGATGACTGCAAGCTAGGAGTTATTATCAACTCCCCAAGTGATGCAGAGATCCTACAAAAGGGTCTCTCTCAGACCACTGACTGGTGTCAGAACCATGGCCTAAAGCTTACCGCCAAAAAAATCGGTTATTATCCCCTTTGGAAAAAACTAATTTCCCATGAATTACCATGTTGATGGGAGCCCACTGAACACTGAATGGGCCATAAGAGATCTAGACACTCAGGTCAACAGCCACCTCACCTTTGACCACCACATTGCCACTGTGGTCAGAAAGTCCTTTGATGTGGCACATCTTATAACTAAAGGTTTCACATCCAGGAAGAAAGAGGTCATCATCCCTCTCTACTCATCTTCATTAGACCAATCATCGAATATAATTCCCTGTTTGGCGTGTACCTGACCACACACCTACAACAGCTGGAGAGGCCACAAAAGTACCTCACAAAAAGGATCCTAGGTCTTAAACATGTCCTACATGGATAGACTCAAGAAACTTCAGCCATTCTCAGTCTCTTATCATCTACTTAGAGGTGATCTCTGCTTGACTTCGAAAAGCCATGTCCAACCCAGCCCTACTTGAAATGCTACACCTAAAGAAATCCCAATCTACACCACATGTTCCAGAGATCACAAACTCATTACCACAATTAACAGAACATGCTGGAGGGACAGGTTCATCTCCCAAAGACTGCCCATACTCTGGAATAAGCTTCCCATTTATGTCAAGCAGAACATCTCTCTGGCCCTCTTCAAGAGAAATCATGACAAATGGATGGGTAACAGAAAGTTCACCCCAGGGATCACTACAGTTGTCCTACTGGATAGGGGCACTGTGAACTAACATCAGGTGGCACGACGCCTGGGTAATTTATTTGGGTTAGGTTTGTAAAAGCTCTGGGGCCATTAGCCTAGTACACACCTATGAACCTATGAAACTACTAAACTGTTACCACTACATAAGAGGTGTGCATTGTTTTATGCTAATGACAAATTCCTGAAAGAAATAAAAGGTGAGTGAAGAGAAGGATGAATCACATCAAGTCAGTAGTTGTACTTTTGTTGCATATTTTCCATAGACTTTTCTACAGATGTGAAAGAACTGTGCTGTTAGCTTCATTTTAGATTATAGCTGTAAAAGAGACAACCACATAATGACTTCAAGAATGGAAAGTTTTCTATCTGGCGAGGTCAAATAGAACAGTAGGTCACCTATCATATCCCGCCACCGTGTGTGCGTGTGTGTGTGTGTGTGTGTGTGTGTGTGTGTGTGTGTGTGTGTGTGTGTGTGTGTGTGTATGTGTGTGCTGTTTTAGGCTACATGCAAATGCAAAAGCCTTGTCCAGCAGCTATCCAGACTATAATCCAATCCTGCTAGAAGTGTGATATATTGTATAATGAGGTAAGTTTCATAAGTGGTTTGTAGACATAAGATCTGTATACACATTGTGCGTTGCACACATGCCTTTTTATGTGGGTATGCAGTGCAGGAATACTTTAATATTGTAAGCCTGATGTATTTGTTTATTACAGAAAGCCTTATCTCAACAATAAAAGCAAAAATTTCCATCAAGTGGCAGTTGTAATAAAACATGACTGTTGCTCCTCAGTTGGTATAACATTCTAAACAACAGTATGTATTATTTGTACTATGAATGGATCACAACATTCTATGCTTTCAGACTGCCAGTATTGAAATGGTTCAGTTATTCAGTATATACAGAAGCAAGGAAAAAATCTAGCTCAGGAATAACGATATACTTGCCTTTTTATTTTGATACTGATTCTGGGGGGTGGGGATTATGAAAGAATGTATGTATGTATGTCTTCAGCAGGAGATTTCCACTTGAAAGAACTGAAGCTTTTCACAGTGCATTAATGTGTCAGAAAAAGCCTGGCTCCCTTTTGTGATCAGAGGGCCAACTGTCAATCGGCCACAAAAAGGCTGTCATCTCGATAAAAACAGCCTTAAAATACTCTTGACATTAAATGCATCACACAAATTTCTTGTCTAATGTTCTCCTGCTGGGATCCCCTTCAAAACTACAGCAATTACATACCCATGTTGGAGTGAATTGCATATCATAAGGCATGGGAAGGAAATTGATGAAAAGAGCAATGCAGCTTGTTTCACTCTGCAAAAGTTTTGCATGAGCTTTGCCTGATCATGGAAACCTGTTAATCTTGCATTCAAGTTCTTTTTAACTCTTTTTACACAGAGAATTTAAAAACTATTCATATTTACCTTAGAGCTATGAAATCATAAAAATCGATGTTTTTTTTTTTTCAGATATCATGACAATGCAATTATTACTTTCATTGTGAATCACTTAGCACATGGCCTTCAAATAATGAACTGGATCTAATTGGAGTCATGAAATTCTTACTGTTGGATGGTATCAATGAAACATCCAAGAAGCATTCATTTTGTAGAGAAGAAGAAAGCTGTCCATTCCACTGGTACTCTTCCCAGTGTTGCTACCAGTTGTGACGAAGACAAATCAGAATAAGAATGGAAGGACAACATATGGGACATGAGCCTACACTTTTTCTTAAAAATTATATACATCTCTGTCTTATAAAACTTTTGCAGTTTGAAGCACAGAATACATTTTCTTACCACAGTTCCCCAGATACCAGTTGATCTCTGTACCTGATGACTGAATGTGTGACTCACCTGTCAAAGTAATTGATTAAGCATGCCATAACTGAACTTGGTAGATTCATCAAAGGTATGCAGCACATAATAGTAGTCAGTAAATGTCAAGCAGATTGAAATAGATCTAGAGACAGCATCAACTATATATGCAGATGCACACACACACACACACACACACACACACACACACACACACACACACACACCTTTTCATAACATATATATATATATATATATATATATATATATATATATATATATATATATATATATATATATACATACACACACACACACACACACACACACATATATATAGATAGATATACATATATGTATAGATATACATATATATATATATATATATATATATATATATATATATATATATTATGAAATATTTAAAACTCAAAATATGTACAAACATATTGAAACACAAAATACTGAAAACTCACACAATATCAAATCATAAAATATTTAATAACTCTTTCTAACTTAAAAAAAACATTTTTGTGGGATTCAATAAAGACTACATGGTCATTTTCTACTGTGTGCATATCACAGCATGATGCGCACACAGTAGCAATGAAATTCAGATTCAGTAAGCGCTGTGTAGAGGTGTGGACCCCCCCCCCCCAAACAAGGTAAACACCATGGCATGCTAAATACAGCATAGGCAGCCAAATTGCATACTAATTAACCAATCCAACACAGTTTAGCTATTCAACAAGTTATAAAGCATCCATGTAGACTCCATGCTGGTTTTTCCTGTGGATTCCAAAACTTCTGGAATACAGACACGGAAAGGAGTCTACATGGACAGAATGTTAGGGGCTGCTGCTGCTTTAATTCACTTGTATGAGCTACAGGCTGAAGCCAATGCTGCTGATGCTGCTAATAGGCCTAGGCTGAGAAGAAAAGGAGTTTTCATGCTCCATTTAATTTTTCACAACCTGCATGATGGGGACCACTACAGGGTGGACAGGGACACCCTACAGGAACTCTGTGTCCTCTGCTATCCTCAACTCAGAGCCAGAGCCAACTGAGTGGAACCTATTCCAGTGGAGATGAAGGTATGTTTACCCCTTAGACTCTTAGCTACAAGTACTTTTCAAAGACCAACAAGGGACATGATGGGGGTGTCACAGGCATCAGCATCCAAAATTCTCTATCAATTCCTGAATGCTGTGTTCCAACATGCCAGTGACCACATATATTTTCCCTGTAGTTCTGAATAGAGGGCCAAAAATATGTAGGAGTTTTACTGTGTAACACACTACCCTGAAGTACTGTGTGCCATAGATTGCAAACATGTAGAAATTAAGGCACCACCTGGGGAACAGGGTAGGCTCTACATTAACAGAAAGGGCTACCACTCTATCAACTGCCAAGTCGTGTGTAATGCCAAGGGAATAACGTGTGTGCTGGCAACCCTGGCAGTTACCACGACTCACATATCTGGTACTCCTCCCAAGTGTACCAGATGTTTGCTGGGGGGGGGGTATATCGCACAGGGTAATTTACTGGGGGATGTAGCCTATGCACTGGAACCATGGCTGATGACACCCATCAGAAATGCACACACACCCACGGAAGAATGCCATGATGAGGCACACACACTCAAAAAAGAAATATCATAGGCTGTGTGTTTGGGCTGCTGAGGTCATGGTTCTCATGACTTGATATATCTGGGGGAGCCCTGCAGTGCAATCTATGGACATGTACAGAAATATTCACAATATATACTATGCTACACAACATAATCCTGAGAAAACAGCATCAGCAGGATCATCAAGGTGAAAGGGCACACATTCCACTGTCAATGCCACGGTCATCACAGCCAAAGGCAGATGAGGAGTCATGGGGGGATCCACCAGCTGTTGTGGGTGTAGGCAGATGTAGGTGTGCTCAGTATGCCATTGCACTGGCTAAGAGACAACACACAGCACACTCACTCACCAGCTAAGGGCCTAAAACCTTCCTCCTACTTGCATACATGCAGTAACATTGATGCCAGGCAACTAACACAACCTTTAACTCTCCATGTATTGGCAGTATGCTGCTTGCATCAGACAAAGTCAGCCCAGAACTAAAACTGTGGCAACTGCTATATTTACAAGGTAACTCCTGAACTTGGAGTGTACTATTTAATAATATGACTGTGTGGCATATCCTTGTATTTCATTACTTAGGTTCATAGGTTCTTAGGATGATACTAGGCTATTGTCCCGGAGGCCCGTATAAGCCTAGCCAAGAATTTCGCCCATGTTGCCACTTGGTCTGGTAAACTAGTAAAAGGGGGGAGATTTGTACAGAACTTACCTTAACATGTGACAGTAGAGACTTATTTGACTTACATGTGTCCATTACTAAGTGGTAGGCCTCAGGCATTAAAGATTCACACAGTCATACCTCTCAAAAGTAATGATGATCACTGCATACCCTCAGTTTAGCACAATATGTTTGTACTGAAAAATTATTAAAGAGAGAAGTTAGAAAGTAATAATACACATTGCAGTTTCTGACTTCACACTCCTCACAAGATTATTCACTATAAATATGGGAAAATTTGATGCTATCATATGTCTAAGTGAAATGTACAATTACCAGTTCAACACCACAAATTCAGCTATACTAAGCACTAAGTTAGCTATGCACCCTGAGCATCAGACTCACTGCTTTTCTATTCCTGAATCCAGAAGATAGAAAACAGGGATATGGCACAGTTATTACTAGCACAGGGTGTTGTGGGAGACAGGAAGCCTAGGCTTACACAAGAGGTCACTAAGTGTGTGTGGGTAAGAAAGAGAAGAAGGCAGACATGTGGATAAATCAACAAATGACCAGTGAGATAAAACAAGTAACTGTTGTGTGTGTCTGTAGGGATCCTACAAGTGAAATGTGTGTGTGAGTGTCTGCATGAACACAGTCAAGCTCTATGCTGGCTTTATGTCTTGGTATGTCAGACAGGTGTGAGCCATGCATGGTAGAGGTGGCAGTTCATTGTTGTCATCCCCAACCATGATAACTGTCTCTGCCCAGAAATTGCACTTGCACATCCATGCCCACGGTCAGATGCAGTGCTGCTACCTGAATGTGACTGATGTCTACTGGACAAGGTCCCTTTATGGGGGCATCCACGACCATTACCCATGGCCTGCCATGTCTGGGTGGACAGCATACTCACTGACAGAGCAGTGGAAGTACTGCCACTATCGGAGCATGATTGGGTACAGCCATGTTGGTTAACAGCAGATGATGTGGCTGACCTACACCCATGAGGATGTAGTTCCCCTCCCAGCAGACATTCCATCACAGGCACTTCTTGTTCCATGACAGACACCTTGAAGGCTTGTGTAGCCGAGATGTTGATGAGGAATACAGTGTATTGATTCACTAGCTGGTGGGTTTTCTCCATGACAGATACCCCCTGGTCCATCAGAGACACCACTCATTCCAACATGTCATGCATCTGTTCCACCAAATCAACAACACAGAGGAGGCAGTCACATATGTCACACTGTGCCACATCCACAACCCTGAACGTTTGCCTGGAGCACTTAGAGGAAAATGCCTGTGCATCCATGATGGCCCCAAACATATGTTGAGTGGCATGGGAAGAGACACCTTCAACAGGTGGAGGAGAGAGACAGAAGGCCTCCACCAAGCACCCCTATCAATCCTCCTGCGTTGCCCCCTGCCCACACTTTGGCTACAGCCAGAGTCAACAGGCACTGAAGCCACAGTAGTTACACTTCCTTGATCAATGTCCTCACCCCCACCTGTCCAATATCTGTGGGCTCACTGGACTGGTTAGGTGTATGTTTACTGGCTGTGTCTGATGGAAATGCAGGGGATGGCTGCATGTCAACCTCTGTGTCAGATTCTACCTCTGCACCCCCACCAACTGTGCCTCAGTTTGGTCACCATCATCATCAGAGTCTGCTGATATACTACCATCAGGTGCACAGGGCCCACACTCCCACTGTCATGATCACCTGTGATAAAAAGCAAAAACCACAGGAATAAATTAATACCTGCACTACTATAGTGCAATATATGCTAACAAACTAATACTGCCGCCACTATTACAGACAGTACAGCAATACACACAACAGGCTTGATATCAACATCACACACTGCAATATTTATTTAAATTTATCAGCAGTACTGACATAAACTGTTTCCTTACCACCTGGAGATGAGATACTCCTCTGTAGTCCAGATGGTCCTAGAAGAAGTTAAGCAATAGGTAGGGGCAACATTATCACAATTAACAATAACACAGGGGGTAATATATTTGCCCCTTTATATTTCCATTAACTATAATTTCAAAAAGAATGTGGTTGACAACTCTAACCTAAGTTTATAACTGTAGCAATTTTCAATTCCATCCCAAAAAAGACATGACACAGAATTAACTTATTGATTTCAATTGTTTTACTATACAACAGTATTCAACTGCTCAGATACCAAAGCCTATCTGGAAGCTCCTCCTGGGATATGGTTGCTGTCTTGGAAACTGTTGCTGTAACATCCAGGACATGCTGTACTCCACTCCCCTGGCAGCTGTCTGGATCTCTGATATTGGCCAGGAATTCTTCAGTGGTGGTTCCCTAGCAGGCCCTCCCTTGGCAACCATCTGATCACAGCCCACTGTAGCTGCTCTCTTCCATGCAGATGAGATCTTGTCAGTGGCCCTGTGGCATGCCTGCTCATATGTCCTGCCATAGCCATCCATGGCATTGACATGATCTACTATCTGCCACCATATTTGCATCCTACTTGCCATATCTCTCTGTCAACTTTCCAGCAAAAAAGCACCATGCTGCCTAAAACCATCCACAATTACTTGATACTTGGCATCAATGAAGGAGGGGTGGGTCTCCATGGATTGACATGCAGGGGTGGCATACTCATAGGTGTCCTAAAAGACAGCAAAGGATAATACACATAAGTATCAGATAACTACAAAATAACTGTTTCCAAATAAAATAGAAAAGGTAGCCATTCAGTATTACCCACTGGAGAAACATAAAACAGTCTAAAGATATGAAATACTAACAACAGGCAGGATGCAAAACATGAGAGGACAAGAATAACAAGAGCAACATATCCTTGTTTGTGCCATAACAGTAACTCACCTTTGCTCCCTAACAAAAGAACAATCCATCCTTCTTTGTGCCATAACAGTAACTCAGCTTTGCTCCCCCCAAAACAGCAGTCCATCCTTGTTTGTGCTATAACAGTAGCTCAACTTTGCTTCCTCCACCCAAAACAACAGGCAAAGGACCCATTTTGCTAACAAACCATCTTTAAAATGCTAAAAGTGCTATCAAAGAACCTGTCCCTGAAACATGTGTACATATTTATCACACAACTTTCCATGTTCTTGTATTGGCAATCATGTATACCTCAGAAATTTCTTGATTAACATGCCCATGCCATAGGTGCACTTCTAACTAATGCATACAGATAAAAGTGCAAAAGCTTTTGCTTCAGATTCTTCTTAAATACATTCCAGGATATGCAATATGATGGTGACAAAATGGAAGCATACCTTCTGAAGTTCAGTACTCCTCTGTACAGATATACCCTGAAGAAAAGGAGTTTTTGCAGTCTTCCAAACATATACAACTGTCCTTGCCATCAGTTTCCCTAGCTACACGGTTGCCTTTTTATGTAGTGTAGATTCAGGGCTGTTAGCATGGTTAAGCTGCAAATGAAGTGTCAACCTATTAGAATTGCTGAATCCCAAAAATTTGGATCCATGTAGGAGATGTAAACATAGTGCAGGCACTCCCTCATGTTTTGTTATGGATTTGAACTGTGAATGATTAGTTGTTGGGAGAAGAAAAACACAACAGCACTGCAGTTTGCCTTACTTCCACTGGGTGTGTCAGGTTAGATCTACAAAGTCTTAGATGTAAGACTGGAAATGCAAGTAAGCAGGACACAAGTCACCAGTTGTGTTCTTTAAAATCCAGCCTCCCCTTCATTTGTTGGCAACTGCATATATTATTTCCACTTAATATCCTCATACATTTTAAGGCCAATGATATAGAATGGCTTACACACTGCATGCCACAGATTACTGCTCTGATAAGTGAAGAATGGCCAACAAACACATAAATGTAAGGCAGAGCTGTATATTTCCAAACAATAATCATGACAGGTTGTGTGATCACTAGGTGCACTACATCCAAAACTAATAGATGTACAAATAATAGTTGTATGGTTTTATATCAGTGTAGATGCTGTTGCAGTTGGTTGTGTGCATATTGATTTAAGTTATTTGCTGCAAAGCTGTTTTGGGGCAAAGAGGGATAAGACACCCATCATGTGTTCTGAAGGTGCATTAGAGTGAAAGTTCTAATCCAGACCTATATAGAAATACATCATGTGTACTGACATTTTCTAGCATGTACATCATGGATTGATTTTCTTCATTTCAAGTACCTCTCCATTTTTTTCTTTTCTTTTTTTTTTTTCTGGGGGCAGGCACTGTTTTTATGATGCAGCGTTTAGCAAAAAACTGGACAACTGGCCCAGACAGCCAAAAACAGAAACCGGATGCATTCAATTGATAGTATTAGGCATTGTGCAAACCCTTTAAGCCATGTGGCATGTCAGTTAACAGCGAGACCTTAAGAATGATTAGTAAAATAGGGAATGTCATGTAACTAGTCCTGTTGCAGCAGATTAAAGTGTAGGCCTGGAGTATGGATGATCTTGGGTTCTAGTACAGGATGTGCAACCTTTGTTTTACTGTTGTGACATTGCAGTTTATAGCAATGAACTGCAACATAGACAAGAGCTTTCACAACCTCCTTGTGACAACAGGTATAAGTCTAGGATTGCCATATACATGGTACTGGGTTCGAACACAGCATATTCCATACACTTTTACTGCTGCTTCACTTCCCATTATAGTCACTCTCACTTATAACACTTGACATGGTGTAGCTGATAAATATATGTATGAGGGCTGAGGCACTAGTATTGTGTCAGAAATGTATTAATTTATCTATTTATTATCACATTAATTATAAAATATATGACTATGGGTATATTGTGTACTATATTCCTATAATTATATTTCTGCTCTCTGGACTGCAATGGACTTCACATTTATCTAACACACATACACAACTGCCTGTACATCCAATAACCTTGAATTTAATTTGCTTGCCGCTGTTGAGCTACATTTACCATCACAGAAAGACAGTGCTCAGATGTGTGCACTGCCGAGAACCATATTTGGATGATGGTAAGCAGAGTGCAACAGTTTCAGTGTGCACACTTCCAGTAAATGCAATGACTGGAATTGATGGGAAAGCATCATTCTCCATTAGTCTAGATCTGTGGCAGACACAGCAGTCATTTGCAGGGAAGGTGTCAGGTTTAGGGAAGAGAGATGGGGTGTCCAGGAGCCCAAGATTTTTAATGGACTCCTAGTTAAGAACCACAGTGCCAGCCTTTTGCAGGGGGACTGTTCTGGTTCCCAATATAAGTTGGAAACTTGGGACAGTTTAGCCAGGGCTGTAACCAGTGCCACCTGCATCTCGCACTAACACACAGAAACTGTAATGCGAAAGTAGTTAAAAGTATTACATACAGCTATATTCAAACTCAGTACAATCTGGCCCCAAAAAAGAATATAACACTGCATTAACATGTGCTGCCACAGACTCAGTTAAGTAGCAGGCATATTTCAGAGACTCAGTATTAGCTGTCAGTCTATGTTCTTCCACGTGCTTGCCCCCATTTCACCACTTTCCTATCTACCCAATTTTAACACCTTTAATTTGGTCAAAAACTAGAATCACACACAACACACATAAGTAGCAGAAAAAGCAATGAATCCCTTCACCTTTTGAGCTCCATGTTTGCTAGAAGGTGTGCATCATGCACCAGTGTGTGATGGCAAAACACAGCAACACATCTCATATAAAGAATTCATGTCATGGCATTATCACTCTGTAATGAAAAATATCTTGAAGTTTCAGATACACCTGTATTCGAATCCAGTAACATCTGCCATAGACATAGAGTCCCCCAGTGATGGTAACATATTACAGAAGGAGCTGCCACACACGAATGATTACTACCAAACTCACAGACTGAACCTTAAAGCATACAGTCGCTCATTGTCCCCTTTGGCAAAGAAGTACCCCTGCTAATTATGATATACATAGCACCACTCTAAGCTCAAACACAGTGCTGAATCTTGAGATCACATGTTGACATGTTGATAGCAATGTACACTTTCATCACACGTTCTGCATTGTGCACATCATAAATATTGACATCACATTCAAGACCAGGATGGCCATACCTCTACTGTACTCTACCCTTATCAGACCACTAATTGAGTACAATGCTTCCTTCTGTCTGTACCTTACCTGACACCCACAGCAATTGGAGAAAACACAGGATTGTGTCTGTCAGACTCCATGGCCTCCAAACATGATATAGATGGAAAGACTGAAAGACCTGTCAGTGTACTCAGTATAATGCAGGCTGCTGAGAGGTGACCTATGCAGGCCCTACAGAGCAGTTTCAGGCCCTGCCCTACTGGAAATGCTGCATATCTGGAAATCAAATGGGAGAAGAATAACATGGCCCAGGGTTCTCAACCTAGACTGTGATACAAACAGAACATGCTGGAGGAGACATATATATCCCCCAGTGACTCACACTCCTCTGTAATAGGCTCCCACTGCATGTGAATCAGTGCTCCTCAATGACACAGTACAACCGCAATCTTTACTGCTGGTTGGGTGATTGTAAAGCCACCTCTGGGGTGGCACCAATTTCCCTCATGGAGAAGGCTAGTTGGTGTTGCTCACAAAATTGCTATGCTAACAACAACCATCTAACTATGCTCAGTAAAGATACTTGTGTTTTTACACAGCTAGGCTTCTAAACACCATACGACCATTAGGCTAGTAGTCTCCTATATACATATGATGCTATGAACCTATGCAGGCCTCCCAACATTTTGTTTCCCACATGGCCTGCTGATGTCATCTACTAAAAGTTCTCCTGCAGTCTTGTAAAAGTCATACTTGGGTCATGGTGCTTATGTAACATACTGCATTCTGTAATATTTGTACTTAGATCGGTAGGGGCTCTGTTCTCCCTGAAGTCAACTGTGTGTGTGTGTGTGTGTGTGTGTGTGTGTGTGTGTGTGTGTGTGTGTGTGTGTGTGTGTGTGTGTGTGTCTAGCCAGAAAAATAGAAGTGTGTATCCTCCAGCTGCTACTTCAATCCCATGAATTGACCATATTTTGATACTTGCACATGCCTATAAATCCATTTCATGTAAGCCTCCCAACTTCTTCTCTCCAACATGCATTTCTGATGCCATCTACTATAAGTTGACCTGCAGTCATGTAAAAGTCAAAATTGTAGGTTCATAGGTTCATAGATGTGTAATAGGCTAATGGCCCTGGAGCTTATATAAGTCTAGCCCAAGAAGATTCCCCTGGCATCATACTGCCCAAAGTTAGTTCCTAGTGCCACTGTCAAGCAAGGTCACTGAAGTGATCCCCAGGGTGAACTTCCTAGTGCCCATCCATTCATCAAGATTTCTCTTAAAGAGGGCCAGTGAAGTGATCTGCTTGACGTGAATGGGAAGTTTATTCCAGAGTATGGGAAGTCTCTGGGTTAGGAATCTATCCCTCCAGCATGTTCTGTTTATTGTGGTAATGAGGTTTAGGTCCCTGGAGCATGTGGTATGGAGGCTCTTGCATAAATTACTAAGTTCTGTAGTCTATGTACTTAAATAGGTAGAGGTGCTGTTCTCACTGCCATCAACTGTGTGTATGTGTGTGTGTGTGTGTGTGTGTGTGTGTGTGTGTGTGTGTGTGTGTGTGTGTGTGTGTGTGTGTGTGTGTGTGTGTGCATGTGTGAGCTGTTGCTTGAGAACATTTTACACCAGCATGTGCAACACTGTTATATTCTCCTCAACAGATACTGCTGATGTCATCAGCTATAAAGTGCTGTATGAGACACATCAAGTCAAACTTGAGCTGTGGCACAAACTTGAGCTGTGGCACTTGTGCAGAGTAATGTGTTTTGTAGTCTGTGTACATAGAGGGGTAGGGCTTCTATTTTCACTGCAGTCAACTGTGTGTGTGTATGTGTGTGTGTGTGTGTGTGTGTGTGTGTGTGTGTGTGTGTGTGTGTGTGTGTGTGTGTGTGTGTGTGTTTAAGCTGTTGCTTGGCATAACAGAGAGCATTTTACACCAGCATGTGGGACACTGTTATATTCTCCATTCTCCTCAGCAGACACTTCTGATGTTATTAGCTGTAAAGTGTTGTCTGAGAGACTCCAAGTTGGACTTCAGCTGTGACACTTGCATAAAGAATTGTGTTCTTTAGCCTGTGTACCTAGATAGATAGGGGTTCTATTCTCATTGCAGTCAACTGTGTGTGTATGTCTGTAGAAGCTGTTGCTTGACATTACACACAGCATTTTACACTAGCATGTGGACACTGTTATATTCTCCTCAACAGACACTGCTGATATCATCAGCTATAAAGTGTTGTCTGAAGCACTTTGAGTCAGACGTGTTCAGTGGCACTTTTGTAAAGTACTGTATTCTGTGGTCTATGTGCTTAGATAGGTAGGGGTTCTGTTCTCACTGCATTTAACTGGTTGTGTGTGTTAGTACACATTGCTTGACATTTTAAACAGGACACTTTCCTTTTCTACTCACTGGACACTGCTGATGTCATCAGCTATAAAGTGTTGTCTGAGACACTCCAAGTCATACTTGTGCCATGACACTTGTGTGAAGTACAGTGTTCTGTAGTCTATGTACTTAGATAAGTAGGGTTTCTATTCTTACTGCAGCCAAGTGTGTGTGTCTGTGTGTGTGTGTGTGTGTGTGTGTGTGTGTGTGTGTGTGTGTGTGTGTGTGTGTGTGTGTGTGTGTGTGTGTGTATGTGTTGGTGCACTTTCTTGACAGTCAAGAGAGCATTTTACAACAGCATGCAGGACATTACTTTTACCATCTTCCTCTCAATAGACTCTGCTGATTTGCAGATGTGCAGTATACACATTGGGGTAAGGTCAGTGATGTTCTGTAGTCCAGGCACATCACCTCATCCTTTCCAATACAGATTTCAGGAACAGGGCTTTCAGAATATCTATGTGCATCATGGCATGGTTTTAGGACCTGTATTTGTTTTGGTGTGAAACCCCCATAGTCTAGCCAGCTGCAGGTATCTGGTGAGGTACATGCAAAAGGAGGCATTATAGTGTATTAATGTACAGATAAGGTTTGAGTGTAGTACTGTTTTATCCTCCTCAGATCTGGATATAATGGCTTGACTTCTGAGGTTCACAATGTAACATTTCCATACCACTGTGGACACTTGGTCAAAGTTCAGATTGCTATCTATGTGCATTCCCAAATATTGCACCACTGGTTTAAACACGGGGGGGGGGGTGTTGTCAATGATATATTTACCAGGAAATTCTAATTTGCATAAGGTACAAATCCTGACATATTCTGTATTTAGTAGAACACCATGTGGCGTTGGCACCAATTATTTGTATGTGTTAGCCCTTCTTGTACTATAGTCACATCATTAGTGGACTCAATGATTGCATCCAATATGCATGAATCAGCAAACTTGGTAAGCTACAGGTCATATTTTGTAGCCTCATCTGTTGAGAAACAGATTCCAAGCAGTATAGGGGCCAGCACAGATCCTTGCAGTACACCTATGGTAACAGTTACAATGGTAGAGGTTGGTTCACCAACTTTCACAGTATGTGGTCTGTCATTGAGGACATTTGTCAATGATACCTGAGTAGGGAATTGTGTCTAAACCCTAGGACAGATCAAGATAGGCAGCATGCACTGTATTACCTTCATGCAGGCCTATAACACAGAAACAATAGGCTGTGACAACATCACAGATCACCAGTGGAGTGAATCAGAACATACACCTACCTAACATGGTGTGATGCACACTTCAACAAACCCTCCAGACAGACTATGCTCCCGTAGAAGGGTGTACATTGTCATGCATCCGAGTGCACTGGGGACAGCATCTGATGCATCCATGTATAGACACATCCTGACTCTCCTGATCTGTGAGGTAGACCAACATGTCATCATGGACCTTCTCTAAATGGACACTAGTAACATCCAGACTGTGTACAATAGACGTGTAAGTTTTTCATGCTACATCTATGTCTGTTACATCGGAAAGACGTCCACAAAGAGCATCATCTTGTGGAACATTTAAAGGCCAAGGCAGTTGACAGCAGTCAGCACTGAGGTATTCACTTTACAATGACAGATGTGGTCATCAACACCTATATCACCAAGTGGGTAGAACAGTGGCTCACACACATGGCATCTAAATATGTAGAAATGTTGAATTGACCCCTATCTTGTGTCCATTTATCAAGTGTGTACATCAAAAATGCCTGCTAGGCCCTTTCCTATCTATCCATGATTAAAATCACAGATATCAAGAATGACATACAAATCCTATGTCCCAACAGCTGTCTGAAGGACTACAGATTAGGGACAATCATTGACTCCAGCTGTGCTGTTGGTATAATACAGACAGTATCAATACACATGGTTGCCACCACAGCCATGGCAACACATGAGATGAAAAAAGAATGTGGTGATTTGTTTCATCAGCAGACAAATGCACAAACCAAGGATCATGTAGATGTCACACCCTATCGGTAGACCAGTTGTTATGTGGCCCGTGTCCTGGGATATATGGTATGTGGAATGTCCACCAGCATGTGTCTACAGTGGTAAGTACTCCCATGTATGTAACACAACTAATGGATATGTGCAGGACATCCACATGGCAAGCCATAATACCTTCATAGTTCATAGCCTTCATCACACCAATACTTGAGTACAATGCACCCTTCCTCATGTCCCTCCATACACATCTTCCAGTGATGTGTAACTGAAGTGTACCACCTTTGTCACTGTGAGCTGTCACACATCTATTTGTGCATATCTAGGTTTAGTTTTATTGCATAAACATTACTGTCTGATGGCATGGAACTCCCATCACGGTGTAATACCACATGCATGTGTGATATCTGTTTCAGTGATGCACTCATGACGTACCTAGTTATTTAATGACATTGATGGCATGGTTTACATTTGTGACAGTGCAGATTGTGACATATATATGTTTTTTAACTTCTGTTTTATGCAATGGTAGGAAATAGCATATTTGTAAATATTCACTTATGGTCTTTATAACTTTCATTTAAGCATTTTACTAAATTGTACCTTCAAATACCATGTTTTTTACCTGTACTTCTTTTTACTATATTAGTATAACTTGTTTTTATGGGTGGCCATGGTGGTGCAGCGGTTAGCGTTGCCACCTCACAGCAAAAGGTTCTCCGGTTCAATTCTTGGCTGGGGTGCCTTCTGTGCAGAGTCTGCATGTCCTCCCTGTGGTCGTGTGGGTTTCCTACAGGTGCTCTGGTTTCCTTCCACATCCCAAAGACATGCTGTAGGTGGATTGGACACTCTAAATTGTTCCTAGGTGTGAGTGCGTGCATGTGTGTGCCTTCTGTGGAAGGTTGAGCGATGGGCTGGCAACTTGACACCGTAAAACTCCACTGCCAATCATGAGCAGACAGATGATCCGCTGTGGTGACCCCTAACCGGGAAAAGCCGAAAGAAGAAGACTATAACTTGTTTTTATGTTTTTACTATGTTATATTGTCTTTATGGACCTTTTCTTCCCAGGACTCCATTGAAAATGGGCTCTTCTCGGCTCAGTGAACCATCCTGGCAAACAAACTTCAAATAAAATAAAATAAATTAGTATATCTCAAGTATGCACACCAGTCAACTAGCTTGTAGTGATCATAATGTCAAGTGTCTCCTCACACCTCCTGCATATGTTAGTGTTAGGAGAGTGTGCTTGATTACTCATAGATTGCTAACATGCCAAATAGTTGTACAAGTATGTTGGTGCAGAACTATCTATGCTCACTCAAAAACTTATATGTTGTGTTACAGACATGGGTATTACTGGTGGTATTATTTTGATATTGTCCATGATTGTGCATCATGGTTTTATTGTTGGCCATGAGCCTGTATCTGGTTCTACTTGTTGGAAGCCTCTGTTGACAATACAGGCCTACTCAGGCATATCAGTTTGCACAACTCCACAATATGCACCAACCATAATTGTATTTAACATATGATACATGTCCTCTCCATTGTTCATGTCTCGATGCTTATACCACACAGACATCCTCCACTGTTATGTCACCTTGTGTGACAGTAACATCATATACATTTGTCGCTGCGCAATCCATACTGTGTCATGTGGAAATAAGATTAGTCTTCCTGCTACAAATGTCTTCCTTTTACATTTCCTCATGGGTGGTACATTACAATGTTTCATCTGTTCTCCTTCCTGGTGTTCATCCCTAATCTTCATCTGTGTATCCCTATTCAATAAACACACTTCCCATGACTAATTTCTTATAAATGGCAGTCCATATATGCTTTCAGATCATTCACATAACTTCTACAGACT